>NC_056072.1:31602500-31790797 GCF_016772045.2 Ovis aries
ACACGACTGAGCGACTTCACTTTCACTTTTCATTTTCATGCACTGGAGAAGGAAATGGCAACCCACTCCAGTGTTCTTCCCTGGAGAATCCCAGGGACGGGGGAGCCTGGTGGGCTGCTGTCTATGGGGTCACACAGAGTCAGACGTGACTGAAGTGACTTAGCAGCAGCAGCAGCAGCAGCAGCAGCAGGAAGCACTCAATGAATGCAAGTCCTCTTTTACCAGAGAGAAACAAACGAGACAATGTCAAGAGAAAAAAACTTTGGACAAGAATAGTTTCTAGGCATGCCCCCTTTCACAATTACTGGAAAGTTAAATGATAAAACCAGTTACCTAATATCCTAAGAATTTTAGACAAAATGCTTACTTCTCAGCCTTAACGGCTACAAAGTCAGCCCTGAGTTCCAGGACAAGCATTAAACTTCAAAGTGTATAAATCCTGTCATTTTCTCTCTTGGTCTTGTAATTTTAAGAGATTTACTTTTGTTGTTAAATCTGGTGATTCTGTATGGCATATCCCAATCTTTTCTGAGTGAGTTGGACTTTTACTGCACCAAAACTGAGACAAACTAGAACTGCAGGTGCAAAGCAAGTTGAGCAGAAAGGCAGCTTCATGATATGGAGTGCAGCACCCACTCTGCTGCATAATGGTGAGACGCTGCTACATCCTGCCAACCGGGCTGGGAAAACTGGGCTGCTTGCTGTCTACCTCTCCTGCCCTCCCTCTGCAGTACCAGCCTCGACTGCTACCTTTAGGTCCATAGGTCAGCCTTTCCTCGCCTACTCTCTGGAGGCTAAAGAAAATTCAACTAAATTCGTGGGTTAGACGGCATTTTTTTCAAAAGGAAGAAAACAAATGAGGGGATACTGTGACCATTCAGAACCCAAATCTCTTTCATATGGATATTTCATTCACTCAACCAATACTTATCTTCAGCTTGAAATAGCATATAAATGTTTCAGATTTCCTTTTCACTGTGGCTCTGAGGACCTGGATCTTGTTTGACCTTGAACAAGATTTTACTCTCAAATTTCCCATCAATAAAGTAGAGATAATGACAGTATTTGCCCACTGCATGGGGGAATTGTAAAACTTAATTAATTGAAAGCTTGGATGAAGTGTCCTAGCAACACCAACATTCTGCATTACTTCCTGACCTGGATGTGAATGAGTGTTAATTTAAAAAGACAAATTCTCCAATTTCTAGCATGATTGTAGAGTGGAGTTCTACACACACACACACACACACACACACACACACACACACACACACACACACACACGTGCTCATCCATATACATATGTATATGCATATGTATAGCTTGGCATTTATACGAATGTGTGATTTCAGCAGCAAATCAGCCAAAGGAAAAATTAGCTACAGTTTTTTCCAAGGGAAATAATTTTCTGTTCATGTTCTGTTATTTTCAAAAGACTCTAATGCTGTTATTTCAAAACTGAATGTCCTCAAACAAGGCAAAGACAATTCTTCGTTGAATTATGCTTGCGGGTGCCAAAGTTTCAGTGTTGTGTTAAAGTCCTACAAGAATAATCCAAAATTTTTTAAATGTATGTGAAAACATTCTTTTAAAGCGAATTAAAAATATTCCACCCCTTTAGTCTCAAATAACCTCAAAAAGAAGATAAATAAACATTCCCCAAGAGAGAGGGAAGGAAGGCATAAAGAAATTGTCATCACTTCCCTCTCCCCAAGAAAAAGTTACAGATTGCCCACAAAATTTATTCTGCATTCCTGCTGGACTAAAGCTGGGCAGGGTCACTCTGTGACAAAAGAAGAGAAAGGAAGGACGCTGATGTAATTGAGCAGGGGATTAAGAAGCTAAGTCCTCTTCTCTTGGCACAGATCTCTGGCTCTCACGTCCGTAAATTCCTGCCTGCCTTTTTTTGGGACACAAACAGATTAGTTATTTCTTACAGATAAATGTTTTCTCTGGATGCAGCTACTTTCAGAGCTGATTAGTTGACTAAAAGCCATAGTATTTTTAAACTAGTTCATTTATATAGATAAGGCTTTTTTTTTCAAGATAGCACCAGCTAACTTTGGCATCGAGATACAGCCGCCTGTCATAGGAAAAGTACATGGAACTGAATCGAACATGGCCTAATATGCAAAGTGGGAAGAACAGATAGCTTAGGGCTGTTTATCTTCCACCATGAATGAGAATCTTTTGTTAATTTCAATAACACTCTGTCTTAACACCTAACGAAGTGTTAGAGGTGATATATAAACATTTGTATTGATATGCTATGAATTTTAATATTATTTAACTGAATTTTATTAAATTATTTTCTACCTCGGCAGTATATATCCGTTAACATTTTTAAGGAGGAGAGAAAGACACCATACGTAAAATAACAAACATGTCATAAAAAGAAAAGGATAAAGAGTTCTCTCTGAAATCACATACTCAAAAAGAAAACAAAAATAGAAAAATCTAAAAGGGATCATAACTACTGATAAAGAACAGATACAGCTTTTAAGAAGCTACCAAATCCTTCTGTCCATTGTGGAAACTCAGTTTTTATTTATCTTCCTCATTCATTTAAGGCAAATATTTGTGTCTGTTTTGTTTACAACGAGGTTCTAACAGTCTAGAACATGGCCTGACATTTAGCAGGTGGTCGACAAATCTCTGCTGAATGAAAGAACAAAGGAAGCAAGCTTGTCAAGGCAGGATATCCAATCTGAGGTTGGGAAAAATCAATAGGAATTCCAAGAAGCCCTTCATCCATCACTTTCAGGTGTGCTAAGAAGGAGACGAAAGAAAAAGAAGATCAAAATCAACCAGCCCATGAGGCTCTGGATCAGTGTGTACAGAAGCCAAGAGTAAGAAAACAAGGCCCCCAAAGGATAGCTGAAATATGATGCTCCTCATTCAGAACAGTTAGACCATCCCACTTTCAACAACAACAAAAAAGTAGAACTGAAGTAACTAGAAGAAATAATATCTAAAAATTGCTACATAGTAAGAGGCTCAACAAATATCTCTGAATAAATGAAAGGCTGTCTACCCACACAGGCACTGGCCCAGCACTGCAATGCCAAACCATTAATTGTCCTCAAGGAGCTCACAGTCCAGAGAGGAAGGGATAAACAAGCAGATTCCAATTCCAATAGAAAAGAAAGAAAATGTCAGTAAGAAAGGTGACAAAATTTCAAGAGGTAGGGGACATATGTATACCTATGGCTGATTCATGTTGAGGTTTGACAAAAAACAAAATTCTGTAAAGCAATGATCATTCAGTCAAAAAATAAATAAATTTTTTTTAAAAAAGGAAAACTGATCTTTTTCTCAACATATGACACATTTGAATTTGTGCAAAAATCATATATTTCTTAGAAAAGACACAACCAAACTTCAAACATATACAAACTTAAATATGCACGTATCCAACCATTATCCAGGGTCAAAGTCATTTCATTTATACCTCTGTTTCACCGATTCCCATATCCTCACTCTAACCTCTGGATCATTTTGAAACAAATCTCCAACACTGTGTCATACATCTGCAAAGAGTTCAGTAAGTATTTCTAAAAATATAAGAAGAGTTTAAAAAATGTAACTTTCATGCCAACAGCATGCCCAAAAAGCTAACACTAATTCCACCACATCGTCAAATATCCAGGCAAATTTCAAAATTCTCTGATATTGTCTGAAAATTCTCTGATAGCTACATAATAGCATTTTTAAAAATTAGAAATTAATTGTCACGTTTGAAGACAGTATGGCACAGGAGACTATACTCAGTAGTGTATAATAACCGATAAGGGGAAAGAATCCAAAAAGTATATATTTAAATGGGCTTCCCTGGTGGCTCAGACAGTAAAGAATCCACCTGCAAGAGACCTGGGTTCAATCCCTGGGTCCGGAAGACCCCCTGGAGAAGGGAATGGCTACCCACTCCAGTATCCTTGCCTGGAGAAATCCATGGACAGAGGATCCTGGTGGGCTACAGTCCATGACTAACACTTTCATATATACATATACACACACACACATATATATATGATTGAATCACTGTGCTGTACACCTAAAACACGATACTGCTGTAAATGAACTAACTACAAATTTTTAAAAGGGGAGGAGAAAAGGAAAGAAAATAGAAATATTTCAGTCAAGTCTAGATTTATGACTTCTCTCTTAACAAAAATATCTGGCAACACTGAGTGCACACTGCAGAGCATTGAGCAGAAACGATGGAGCCACTTCCCCTTTTAGGCAGGTCTTGAATGCTCCAGTCCCCACACTCCTCACCACCCCTACTGTCTTGCCCACTGCACACTCCACACACCTACATCACTGATCTGGCTTTTGGACCCAACTGAGTCTACAATTCTAAATCTAAGCTAATGGAAATTTTGGATGACTGGAACCTCTTCTAGAGCTTTTGGGTAAATGATGTCTTAAGTGGTGGCCACAGCTATGACTTAGCTTTATAGACTTGAGTAAGTCACAGACAGAACAGAAAGGAACAACCCTGAAGACAAATGCTCACATTTGAGGGTCAAACCAGGGACAGAAGAGGGAAGATGCAAAATCAACAGACAAGGAAGCCAAGAGAGGGAATGGAGGAGTTATGAGGTACAGATTGATTTGATTAGTTCAAGAATTATTTGGAGAACCAAATTATGTGCTGGGCTTTCCTCTTTGCAAGGTATTCCAAGACCCAGAGATGGGTAATGTTGCTTTTAAAGGAGTTATGCCAAGTCCAACACTACATAAAGCCTTCCCACCTTCGCTATTCGTCAGTTTTGAAATGTGAGAATGCAAACCCGGTAAGTTAAATTAAAAGTGTAGTCACTGGGGCGACATATTAATGCTCTTAAAATTGAAACGAAAATTAAAATCTAAAATAAGATCTCTTGCACTCACCTATATCTATTAATATATGTTGACTCCTTCTTAGAGAGGCTGGAATGCTTGAGACTCAATGTAAGAAAATAAAATGGTGTGTGTTTGACAACCAGATGCTATTCAAAATTAAAAGAGCTTAATTTTAAGAATGGTGCAAGAAAAGACATATAATTTGCTTGCTATGCACACAGTAGATTAAAAACTAAAAAAAGGCAATGAGTGTGAAATATTAAATATTTACTTCTCAGGGTATTTCTGTGCACTCTGATATTAATGGGTAATAATAATTACTGTACCTTATCCAAGACACACCTAGACTGAGAAATTAAATTCCCAGCATATGGAGAGATATATCAGTCGATGCACATGCTTAATTCCCATTATGTTAACAGAACCAGAGGAAATGCACCTACGGACAAAAAGAGATCCCTTCAGAAACTTAATATAATGGGGAATCTGGAAGTATCTCTTCCCCTGAAAGTAGAGGAATTAATTCCATTAAAATTTCTCAAAATAAATATGCATCCAGACACAAAAGTTGAGTATGTAAATGATTTCATAGAAAATAACTCACAAAATTGATACTTGTCAGTCTCCTTGAAGATTAAAAATGTGAAGATGGCTTGGGACCCTAGGAGGAAGCTCAGTCAAGGAAATCAGTCATCCATCTGAGACCCCCAGCATCACTCACATCTTTAATAGGAGATGTGTTGTCCCTCTGTTCCCTTTTCTATTTGCTAATTCTAATTCCCCATCAAAGAGTCTTTCTGACCACAGGAATAGGAAGCCCAGCGGATATCAGAGCCACGCCTCCATATCACACATGGAAAAGGTGATCAGCACTGGAGCAGTGGCTAAGGAAATTCACGATCAAGAGGCTAGAGCTGTGGTGCAAGTTCTACACTTTAGCCACTTGGATGACCTTGATCTTGACCTGAGTATTTAAATCCATAAAGAAGGATGGTAATAATCCCTTATCCACCTACTTCACAAATTGAAAGTCTCCAAAAGAATATGTATATGTGAAGGTAACCGCAAATGAGAGCACTCTACAACTACAAGTGCCTTAAGTAATTTAGCGCTGTAGGTTCTGTTCTTCAGAGCTCTGCTTCATTATTATTATTTGTTTTGTCTTCTGGCCTTTTTTCAAATATCAAGAGTCATACACATCAGTATAAACAAATTAGAACAAGATAAGCAGACAGAAGAGGAGATGTTAATCATGCTGTCACCATCTCAAAATAATGCCCATGAATATTATACTTACGTATCGACCTCAGCCAGGGTTATCTCCCCACTCCAGGGGACATCTGGCAATTTCTGGAGACATCTTTGGTTATTCACAATTGAGGAAGAGGTAGATTGGATAGCATCTAGTGAGCACTGGCCCAGGAGGCTGCTAAGCATCCTATGGTGCACAGGACAGCTATCTCCACTAAACAATTATTCATCCCCAAATGTCGCTAGAGCCAAGAATGAGAAACCCTGATTTAGTTTACACGCAAGTATGTGTGTGTAGTTATCAAATGCAGCATTAATGCTAAAGGGGCATTCTAAATTTTCATCAAATTAAGCTGGGTGGGATGGCAACCCTAGAATCTGACATCTAGCCAAAGTCTGCTGCTATAATAACATAAGGCTGTAAGTGAAATTTAATACAGAAATCATAAAATATTTCTCCATATACATTTAAAGGAGGCAAGGTTTATGATAATATGACACTATTTATTATTTACTCTTCCAACTTCTTCACTAACTGCAAGAAGATGCTGGGCTGATAGATGAAGAGAGACAGGACGGCTTTGCTCAAGCAGAGTTAGGAGTGACTTCTTGGTATCCTGATGCTCCAATGACATCACACTGACATCAGACTGGTTACCAAGAGTACACAAGAAATTCAAATTATTATGGCACTGTTAAAGTGGAAACATTATTGGGGGTAATCTTTCTTTTTTTTGCTTTTCTTATGAATAAGTAGTTATACAGTTAAGGAAATAAGTTTTCTATTCTAAATTCTCTTTACTAAAAGTAAATATTACTTTTGATATGGCTAATAAATCAAACATCAAAACGTGACCAAAATAAAGTGAATAATTAAGTTAACAGAAAAAGAAAGATCTCAAATAGAAAAGAGGTTCCACAATTTCTTCTTAAAGAACATTGTAGAAAAATATAACAGTTCAATGAGATCATCATGATCAAAATTAGAATTATCATCTTATTTTTCACTTAATAATATATAATACACATCTTTACATGACATATTTATATATATACACACATACATAAACATAGATGTATCCTTTAATAGCACAAAATACTTCATTGTATGAATGTCCATAATTTACTTAACACCTCACTATACATATTTTCGGAGAAGGCGATGGCACCCCACTCCAGTACTCTTGCCTGGAAAATCCCACGGATGGAGGAGGCTGGTAGGCTGCAGTTCATGGGGTAGCAATGAGTTAGACACGACTGAAGCGACTTAGCAGCAGCAGCAGCAGCATACATATTTTAATTTCCAGTTGTGCATTAAACAATGCTAATCTGAACATCTTCATTGTTAAGTCCTTTAGTATGTCTTGAATTATGCTGTTAAATTGATAGAAGGTGAATTAGAAGTCAAAGTGTATGGTACATATAGGCATTTCCCTTCGAGAGATTTTATTGGAAGGCAAAATTCAAGTTCACCTTTCTATCTGCTGTTTTACCTTTTCTAACAATGTAACTCTACTTCCAAAAGTCATGCCAACTGCAATTGGTAGTGAGCAGGATTTTTTTCAGTGACACGGACTACTTTATGCAACAAGAGATATCCCACAGCTTCTCCAAAAACTGCCTATATTAAAGTGAATGCCAGGTTTTGATTCAACTGAGTACTGATCACTGAATTATCATTCAGGTAAAAGTTCACAGAGACAGACCCATAGCAAATCTGATTCAGCCATGAGGGGAGCCCTTATTAGCAATTTGTCATTCCTTCAAACTAACCTCTTAACCTCACCCAACTGTCTACGTGTCAATTTAATTTACACACATAATTAATTTTTAAAATGTTGTCCCCAAGCACCAAGCCTCCTCTTTCTGATGGGTTCTCAGCAAACACTCATGGAGACAAACACTATTCAAAGTTTCTGACCTCGCTTTTGCTGTCCCTATTGTCAAGAATTTTACCTTTATTTTTCTTCTGAGACTTGCTCAGCTGAACTAGAAGACATTGGAAGTGATTTGGCTAACACAATGGAAAACACATAAGGTCCCCAAGGTCCCCCACACGTTGGTGTGAGGAATTAAGAAATAACTACACTGAGGTTTTTAAAAGTCATTACAGTAGACCATGTTTGTCCCTGGGCATATATGCCATTAATACAAAATATTTCCGACTATGGTGCGACCCCATAGACGGCAGCCCACCAGGCTCCCCCGTCCCTGGGATTCTCCAGACAAGAACACTGGAGTGGGTTGCCATTTCCTTCTCCAATGCATGAAAGTGAAAGTGAAGTCACTCAGTCGTGTCCGACTCCTAGCGACCCCATGAACTGCAGCCCACCAGGCTCCTCCGTCCATGGGATTTGCCAGGCAAGAGTACTGGAGTGGGCTGCCATTGCCTTCTCCAATTCAGTGGAAAGGCTTCCTCAAGTGTGAAAAGGGCGCCATATTTCAATAATCTGAACGATGATGTCATGATGCTGCAGTTCTCCTCTCTGGCCACTAGGGTGTCATTTTCTACTCCAAAGGGGAATTGGCTAGATGAGGCCTCTAGCCTATAATACCTCCCTCCAAGTGTGAATTTATTCTTTCCCGCCTCGCAAGCAATTTTTACTTTTCCAGCTTGGCACATAGAATCTTGCAAGTCTCCCTGGAAGGTGACTCATATTTAAATATGAATGGGGCAGCTGGCTTCTGTTATCTTAAAGGGTTTCATTATGTCACTGCACATTTTCAACTGGGGTAAAAACAAACTGTGCTCTTTCCACACATCAATTCCAGTAATATATATATTTGTATAAGATCACAGGGACTTATAAAATGTCTGAAATTTTTCCAGCTCCAAAAATTAAGACCAATATACTAGGTTTCTTAAGAATTCAGCAACTACTAAAGATATCCCTTTGTTACCTGCCTTGCAGTTTAGGATTATTTCTCTAAAAAAGGATTAATCTCCAAAATATACAAGCAGCTCATGCAACTCAATACTAGAAAAACAAACAACCCAATCAAAAAGTGGGCAGAAGACCTTAACAGACATGTCTCCAAAGAAGACATACAGATGGCTAATAAACACATGAAAAGATGCTCAATATTACTCATTACTAGAGAAATGCAAATCAAAACCACAATGAGGTATTATCTCACTCCGGTCAGAATGGCCATCATCAAAAAGTCTACAAACAATAAATGTTGGAGAGCGTACGGAGAAAAGGCAACCCTCTTACACTGCTGGTAGAAATGTACGTTGACATAGCAACTATGGAAGACAGTATGGAAATTCCTTAAAAAAAACAGAGAATAAAATTGCCATATGACCCAGCAAACCCACTACTGGGCATATACCCTGAGAAAATCATCATTCAAAGACACATGTACCCCAGAGTTCACTGCAGCACTATTTACAATAGCTATGACATGGAAGCAAGCTAGATGTCCATCGGAAGATGAATGGATAAGGAAGTTGTGGTACGTAATGTACAATGGAATATTACTCAGCTATAGGAAGGAATGTATCTGAGACAGCTCTAATGACGGGGATGAACCTGAAGCCTATTATACAGAGTGAAGTCAGTCAGAAAGAGAGAGACAAATACTGTATATTAATGCGTATATATGGAGTTTAATAAGATGGTACTGATAAACTTATTTGCATTGCAGCAAAGGAAACACAGGCCTAAAGAACAAACTTCTGGACATGGGGGCAAGGAGAGGGTGGGACAAATGGAGAGAGCAGCATGGAAACATACACACTACCATATATAAAATAGATAGCCAGTGGGACTTTGCCATATGACTCAGGGAATTCAAACTGGTGCTCTGAGACAACCTAGAGGGGCAGGATGGGATGGGAGGTGGGAAGGAGGCTCAAGAGGAAGAGAACATATGTATGCCTCTCGCTCCTTCATGATGATGTATGGCAGAAACCAACACAGTATAGTAAAGCAATTATCCTTCAATTAAAAAATAAATAATTTTTTAAAAATTAAAACGATGATGACAATGATGATATTGACAAGAATAAAGACAATAAAGGTTAAACTGTGTTGACATTCACCAACCACTGAGTACTGTGCCAACAGTTTTCCCTATAGTCTTCACTACACTCCAAAGAAAGAGATATTCAAATAGTTCCCAACTTCTAGGTAACAACTTAATGGGAAAAGGTCAGAGCTAGAAAATGGAAGAGGCAGGGTTTGAAAATAGCCAGTTTTAACTTCAAAGCCCATACTCTTAACCATTATGATACACAATCAACCTCATGTCTTAGTAAATAATTTTCTAAGGATCTGGTAAGCAAAGCTTAAATTTTCCTCAGATGCATTTCCTCTATGAAACCTTTCCTTGCCACCTAAGGCTAGGTGAGATGCCCTGAACTTTCCTAAGTAGCACATAGTCAAGGCCTTATAAGACCAGGCAGCACACTCTATTTAAACCATCTGTCATCCCTGTCTCGAGTGTCCTTGTGGACACAAATTTAACTTGATGCTTCTGAACTGTGGTGTTGGAGAAGACTCTTGAGAGTCCCTTGGACTGCAAGGAGATCCAACCAGTCCATTCTGAACGAGATCAACCCTGGGATTTCTTTGGAAGGAAAGATGCTAAAGCTGAAACTCCAGTACTTTGGCCACCTCATGCGAAGAGTTGACTCACTGGAAAAGACTCTGATGCTGGGAGGGATTGGGGGCAGGAGGAGAAGGGGATGACAGAGGATGAGATGGCTGGATGGCATCACTGACTCGATGGAAGCAAGTCTGAGTGAACTCCAGGAGTTGGTGATGGACAGGGAGGCCTGGCGTGCTGCGATTCATGGGGTTGCAAAGAGTCGGACACAACTGAGCGACTGAACTGAACTGAACTGAAGTGCACCCCAGAGAAGGCAATGGCACCCCACTCCAGTGTTCTTGCCTGGAGAATCCCAGGGATGGGGGAGCCTGGTGGGCTGCCGTCTATGGGGTCACACAGAGTCGGACACAACTGAAGCAACTTAGCAGCAGCAGCAAGGGCACCCAATACCTGGTAGGCACTTGGCATCTGATCAAATAATGAACACAGATGCAAATGACATCTATCTCCTTTATAATAGAGCAGTCAAGTTGAATTTCAGTCCTTCAGCCCTACATTCCTTTTCTATTTTTCAAATCATTCTCCATGAAACTGACCTCACTAGAAAGTTATCCCCAGACTTGCCTCCTTCTGAAAAATGGTGAGCATTGGAGTCGGAATACCTAGTTAGAATTCTGGGCCATTACTCCCCTGATGTAGATACAAGGTTTAACCCTCTTGTGTCTGTTTCCTCAGCCATGAAAGGGTTCTGTAACAGCACCTAATCCACACGATAGAGCTGAGAAGAGGATTAAACATAATATTGCAGTAACTGTGACTAGAATAGTGACTGACACAGAACAAAAACTGAGGAAAAGTAAAGTACAGTAGTAATAGCAATAGTACGAATAACTGTAGGGTAACAGAAGTAGTACATTTTGATTGAGTGTGGACTCTAGATTTATTCATCCATTTATGCCTTCTTTTTCTCCCCACACATTCCAAAACTCCCTATTAATAGAATTAATAGAAGTAGTATTAGCAGTAGAAGTATTCCCTGAAAAATTGAGCATGAAGAATGAAGGATGAAAGAGAACCTCAATTTTTAAAAGCTCATATGCTACTTGGTGCTATCCTTGTAAAGGACCTAACTACTGCATCAAAAATAGTACGTATCTTCTTTAAGCGTTCCTTCAAACAAGTTACAAAATAACAATGCCTCTGTGCCAACCACTATGCTAAACATTTATGTGTGTTGTGTAACTTAATCTCCATAACAACCTTTCAAGGTAAATTCTGCTAACCTCAGTTACTGATGAGGAAGTAAAGATTCAGAGAGGTACAGTCATCTGCCAAGAGTCACACAGCACCAGGAATATGAGCCTGATTTTTTTCATTTACTTGATGACCTGTCCCTTCCACTAGCGTGCCATGACACAACAGATCACAACTATTCTGTCCCTTATTGTCCTCATAATAGCAATAGGGAATTTTGGAATGGTGAAAAAAAATGAATAAATGGATGAATAAATAGTCTAGAGTCTACACTCTTAACCAAAATGCACCTCTTAATTATCTGAGATGAATGACACTTTTGTATAACAAATCATCACCAGCAATGTTAGAAGCTGGTTGAGAAATTCTGTAAATAATAATACAACTTATTGAGTACCTACTATATTCGTTGTTTCTATGCTAGGCCTGGTAAAAATCTTGCTAATGCTTCCATCAATCAACAAGGTAGACAATACCTTTGTTTTAGAGATACTTTGTTACCCAGTTATGCAGGATTTGAAGGCAGGTCTTTCCTGAAGCCTTTTTGCACTTTAGGGTCTCAAATCTGCAATAGGAACAAAGGTAGTTGTGTGTTCTGTTCACTCTCAGAGTCACATGAGGTTGATGCCAACCAAACCTCAATTAACAGAAGCTTCATAACTCCACTGACCACACCCAAGAAGAATCTTCCAGAACACCAGATTACCCTAAGTGGCCCATGTGAGCTGAACTTGGTTCTGTCCTCTCCCAGTATGTTTCGCTTAGAGTTGAAGGGTTGAAACACTCAAGAGTTATGGACCTTCTGCTGTCTGCTTCCTTCAGGGAACAGGTGTATAGGTTTCAATTCTGACTTCTGAGCATGAGCAGTGACTTTATTCCAACACCTGATGATTAGTTTTGAGTTACCGTAGCTTCACGGCTCTGGCAAATGTTACACCAAGCCATGGATTAGTTTATAAATACCAATCAATTCCTGTAAGACCTCTCCATTTCTCTGCTAGTAACCAGTGCTGAAGTGCCTTCCCACTTATGATAAATGCTCCAAATAATGCCATCTGATGAATACAGATAAGAATCAATAAATCCACTCATTTTCTCAACAAATACTCACTGAGTGCCAACTATACATCATAGGTGGTCATTTTTGTAAAAGGCACAAAGGAGGCACCAAATAAAAGTGATGGCAGTAACTGCTGTCGCTGTGGGACTCTGCATCTTTCTGTGTACATAGGCAGAATAATGGTCTCCCCAAAATGTCTACATCCAAATCCTCAGAACCTGTGAATATGTTAGCTAACCTGAAAAAGGAACTTTGCAGATGTTAAGGACTTTGATATGGTGGTTGAGCTTGAATTACCTGAATGAGCCCAACCTGGTCACGTAAGTCCTTAACAAAGCCCTTTCCTGCTAACGTGACAGGCAGAGGAAGATGTGACTATGGAGGAATAGTCAGATGGGTGCAACCTGGCTGACTCTGATGATGGAAGAAGAGGCCATGAACCAAGGAATCCAGGTGGCCTTTAGAAGCTGGAAAAGACAAGGATGCAAATGACCAGCCTCCAGGAAGGAGTACAGCCCTGCCAGAACCTTCATTTTAGCTCAGTGAGACCTAGAAGGGTAATATACTAAATGTATATTGTGGTACTTGGTTACAACAGCAATAGGAAAACAATACACACAGCAATAGGAAAAGAATACACACAACTTTCAAAGAGAAACAGTTCTCCCAGGCTTCCAAGTAGTAGAGAAACCAAATTTTTCATTCAGGTTTTTCCATAACATCTCACAGAAAAATCCAAATGAATTTTTCAGCCAACCCAATATATTAAGAGTAAATATCAACTTTTACACCTAAAAACTGCAAAGTACAAGAATATAATTAATAATAAAATAAATATTAGTACTGGATACACTTGGTACCAGCTGCAAAAATACCTACTGCACAAATCACACTGCAAATCTGCCAAAATCAATACACAACATTAGCGGATTAAAATGTGCTCCCTCATCAGTTGGGATAGATGGTCATTCCTGATACGAAGTCAGCAGAACTCCCAACTGCTCACCAAAAAGATCTACAACAATCATTTGATTTTCATTTTTTCACTACAAATATTTTCATTGGTCACATTCACCTGTAAGTCTGTTCTTTCAAAAAAAATGTGTTTTCCACTAAGATCACTTCATCCACTGGGAGGGGAAAAAAGGATTGGAGTTGTGCCAAACAAGAAAAAAAAATTAACTTTCTTGCCATGGAGTATCTTGTTAAAAAGAAACGTCTTTTCCCATGAAATGGATGCTAACACAACACAACAGAATACTAATAAAGCCTTTTCATAATATTTTTCCTAAAGATTACTTTCATTTCAAAAATTGCCTTTTCTATTGCCCCCAAGTGATTCTTAAAAAGATACATCACTTCTGAAAAAGTGTTATTTTTTTCTTTGCATTCTGGTTAACTTACATATGCTTTTGTGAAGTTATCCTCAGTGAAAAGGAAAAAAAAAAAAAAAAACACTTACCAAAAGAAAAGATCCTTTACAGCTAAAAGGAATACTTAGTATGATTTAAAGAAGCATAATAAAGCCCCACATTTTCTCAAGATAACACACATGCATGGCAGGGCCATATTTGTGCTTAACAACTAGGAAAAAAAGGACGTGTGTTTAATATTTCACAAACAATATATTCATTTTATGTGCATTTAATACATGCAATTTTAAACGTAGGCTTCTAAATATTCACTAGTCACTTCATAATGAAAATTGAGTGCCTCATGCTTTGGGGTTTTGGGGGTGGGGTGATGTATAAATTTTTAAGGAAATATGTATCTGCATTTTCCTCCCACAAGAAAAAGGAGGGTGGATAAAGAAAGCGTTGATGGTGTCAGGGTGTTGAACGGCTGGTGAGCAGGTGCGTGCTCTTGAAGGGGCCTCTGGTGAATTGGAAGCTTTTAAAAGAGATTGATTCTCTTGCTTAACTAGTTATTTCAAACATGCTTTTAAAGGTATTAATTACTTTGCGGAAAAGAGTCTCCATTTGCTTCTAAATTGTTTCTTTGGGTGATTCTTTGCTGGCAAAAATGTCTGGGGTAGAAGTTAACAATCTGTCACCATAATTTTAAGCATAACATTTATATAATATATTTAAATGTTATGCTTAAAATTATATAAAATATACTTGTGTCATTCAAGTAATATTTAAAATATATTTATAATACACTGAAAACATTTAAAATTTTATAAAATATTTGAAATTATTTGTTTTATATGTACAATTAAGGACTATAAAACAACTATATGCATTATTCTATACATACATAAATATATGTAAATACTAGATGGAACATCTCTTAAAAGAACTTCAGTGTTTGTTTTATTTGTGCATGGATGTGTATATTACAGAATTGTATGAAAACTTCTTAATCTTGTAGAATTTTGTAAATTATGATCAGACACTAATGAGCATCTTTACTCCCTTTAATACTGGTCCCCAGTGCTTCAAAATTGTTTATTCAGGGATTTTTTTCAGTTTGATCTGCTAAGGGTATTTGAATCTGCATCAAAAAAAGCATCTTTATTTGGCCCCAAATATTTTAAAATACGTTGAAAGTAGTACCACAAGGGTAGACAGTACTATAATTAGGTCTTTGGGACATGAAACATAATGCTATACTGCCTCGGGTTTTAGCAGCCTGGGGCATCCAGGTCTGCAAGAAAAATATTTTTGCAGCCCCTCAGGTACATTATATTCTCCAAGTATAAAAGGAATACTTTCCAGTGACAAGAGGCCATTTTGCCAATTTGCTGTTCAGAACACAGACTAATGAGTCACAGACAGCAGAATAAAGAAACTCAACATTCCTGGCATTAATGAGTTGGGCAAGGATTAGTCATTTTCAATGATCCTTAGTAATACCATAAAGGAAGAAAATAACTTTAAAAAAAAAACAACCCATAGGCTCCTTGATGTTTGAGCAACTTTGACCCAGAATCTGCCAAAATATGTAAAAATATATCCCGTATGCCAAAATGTCTATACCTTTTTCCACATAAACATTTTGAAACCAAAAGAGAAGAGTTAAAAAAAAACAGTAATCCTATCAATTATGTTCACTCCTCTTAGATTTTTAATAATATTACAGCAAATCACCATCACTCATCCAGAGTTTGAAAAGCTTCACTGCTAATGTGAAATATAGATAAGAGAAATACCAAAGGAAAAAAAACGACATCAAAAATGCATTTTTCGTTCGCCCAAAACACATTTTAAGACACTGAATGAATATCTAATTGTTAAAACTAACACAAAAGACTGAAGCCTTTCTCTCAATGTTCCCAACAGGATAATGTAGTCTAACAGTTTATAAACACAAGTCGGGAATTAAAATTTAAAACTACCCCAGGTCAGAAATGAGACCACTTTATAATTACAGGAAAAAAATTACTGGTCCCCAGTGGAGATTAAGGAGGAGATGGTTTCTGAAAATGTACATAAGAGGGACAAAAATAAACAACTTCCACAGTCTGGTGGCACAATTCTGTTCCCTTGTGATGGAAACACAAAAAGGAGTCTCTAACAAGCTCCAAAAATATGTGGATGTGTATTTTAAGGAAAATTTAGCTTTCCAGACAACTACGTGCTTCTGCTGGAAATAATGAACTAACATAAAAATGATATAAGAGTGTGTGTTAAAAGGACATTTAAGTGAAACAGGTTGAAGAGCTTCATAAATTTACCAAAGATTAAATTAAAGCTGGATGTGTAAGATATAGTGATAAAACAATTTGGGGTGGTTCCTTCTTGAAGCAAGGATGGTTTGGGCTTTCAGGAAGCAGGCTTGCATAATTAATCAGTGGTAAGACCAGCCCAGGCTCCAAAATAGGAGTCCCAGGCAGCCCCTTGCAATACAGACACGCTCAAAACTCATTATGTTGGATACGCCTTGTTCTTGACCTAAATGCAATAGAAATTCTTCCTTGGGGTGCATGATATACATGAAAAAGTACAACTTCTTTTTAAAACACCATTAGAATATTTTATTGTGTGTGGACATACACTCCTGTTACTCCTAAATGCTATTCTATTGAGTACAGTTTATATTCACTGGCAAAGCGAAATCTCCAGGGATGCCAGAGAGGGGAATGCAATTTCTAGTAATAACAGCTCACAACAGTGAATACTATCCACTTATCCCCACAATTTCCAGCTATTTTGGACTCCTTTCTGAATTAACCTTTCATATCAAAAGGAGCAATTCTGCACACAAGAGACTCCGGTACAATTTCATGCATAATTTATTCACTCAGTTCAACATTAAACGCACAGTCCTTGACTTTGTCAAGGTGGATTCTGTTGGCAGACTTCACAAGCAGCAAAACAGGAGAAATGAGATCTACAACTCAACCTCTTCACCTATTCTGTCTGGTGAGAGATTGGGGGTGGGGGCAGAGGAAAGAGAAAAAGCAGGCAAGATTGTAATAATGTGTTGTCATCCACAGAATCACTTGCAAGCTCACTGTATTTTCACATCAGTCATCTCTCAAAGGTATTTCTTAAGTCCAGAAAAACTGAAACAAGTTTGAATTCTCTTTCACCAACAGAAGTCTCGGGCAATTTCTTATCTTCCTGATGATTCCACCATTCATGGGATACAATATTTTTATCCTGAGTTGCTTAGTAGGTGCTGCTGGAAGTAATGGCTGAAAGCTGTTCATCAAACAGATCCACACATGGGCTTGAGGTCATATTAGAACAGCTCGTTTTAGAAATTTAAATAACACGACTTTCTGATGAGATCCCAAATCCCCGATTTGCACTCCCAAATTGGTCTTCAAGAACGCAGACATTCATTTTCTCTCTTAAACTACCCATTTGAACCCTCAAATGAGGGATGTGTGCAACCACTTGTAAAAACCGAACCTTGTCCGGATTAAAACCCACAGACTGCTCTATTTCCCGCTCTCACGGATGACAAGCTATTTTGTTCACGCTGTAACAGAGGGGTTTCCTCTGTCGATGATTACAGTATTAGGACTTAATACATACCAGCAACTTCGCTGTCATTATAGAATTTATTCCAAGGAACATCACCACAGAGATGGTGTTATTAATATCCACGAGTCGCAGATACAGAAACTGAGGCTCAGAGATTTCTGAACAACTAGGCAAACCACCTCCCTTGCAGGCGTCACTCTAGGCAACTCTGAAACTAAAGGAATAATAAATTAACACTGATTTCCCCAAATACACTAAGCAAAGTGAACTGCTCCCTAACTTTAGCACTTGCCCTTTAAAACCTGACCTCCCAGCAACCACGGCCCACTCTCCAAACCTGCGGATAATATGAGGCCTAGGAGTATACATGGAGACGCCTTTGGAAATGCCAGAAAATGCTGGAAATTTTCATGCAGGACACTTGGCAAAAGTCTTAAATTCAACTTTCTTAGCCAGCTGCCCCCACAGGCTACTTAGAAGAAGCCCAAAGCATTTAAATTGGAGCCTTACCAAAACTGAGCCTTAGTTTTATAATTTGCCTTTAAGTTTATTGCAAGACCATGAAAATTAAATACCTCTGGTACCGTCAAAGTAGCTCGCTGAGAGTTTTAGCCGTCTTTCTCGGTTACCATTCAGCAGCCTTGTTTTTAGTGTCTCGAGATAGTTTCTGGATTGGGACCAAATCATTGAAATCTGTGAAAAACGGGAGATGCAGCAGGTTTTCTGTTTATGACCTTTTGCACCCCCTGAGATGTTTGAGGATTTGCATCCCACGGAAGACACACCAAAGAGGATGTGAGAAGTGCCATTTTGCTGTGCATCATTGCCCCGCCTCCCCGCGTCACGAGTGCCATTTGAGATGATTGGCAGGTGGGTGGGACTAGGCGGAGCCACGCCCAGCATGTTCCATTTGATTCTAGAAACCACCGAGCCAGAGTGAGTAGCTGGAGTCCCAGAGATTCCCACCGCTCATCACCCTTGCTGTGCATCCGCAAGGGAAGGAATTTCCTTGTACTCCTATCCCTGCAACAGGACCTCAAGCTTCCACGACAACTAAGCCTCAAAGCTTCTAGAATTCGATTTATCAGAAGCCACACAGAGCTTTGTTTCCTGCAGACACTCGGAAGAATGCTCTTTTGTCCTCCAGCCTGGTGACCTGAGGCTCGTATCGTAACCCTTCTGCACCTCGGTTTCCACATTAGGAAAACAGGGAAATAATACCAACTTTAGAGAACTGTTGTGAGAATTTAACCTAAAAAGGATTTTAAGTGGCTTAAGCCACTGCCTGGCACAAGAGTTCAGTATTCACGGGTGACTTTAGTTGCTCTCCGTGCATGATTTCACTTTTAATTTTAACCTTCACGACACATCTGGGAGGCAGTTATTGTAATATTTGTCATATGGATATAGACTCAGAAGCCAGAAGTTACGTGTGTCAATGTGCTTAGCAGGTAAGTTGGCAGCTGGAACTTGACCATGTGTTAGGCTGGCCAAAAGGCCATTCAGGTTTTTCATATTGTCTAACTGGAAAAACCCAAAAGACCTTTTTGGTCAACCCAGTATATCTCTTTGATTTCAAGCCCCCAAAAGTTGAAATCACTAGACTATGGTGCCACATTAATAAATATTGCCAAAAGGAGCTTTGCAAGAACTGACAAAGTACTGTGGAAGGATTTATAAAGGGCCATAAATTTAACTTGCAACTAAATAAATGTTATTCACTACTCTTTTTTTCTTGCATCATTTTTCCAAGCACCCCATAAAAGGGATGTCCAAAAACAGGCTCCCTGAAGGAGACTGGTGCTTCACCAAGATCCTGTTTCTCAGCTGGTACATGTAGCCACCAGCTGCTGAGAAGGCCACTGCAAAGGGCTATTTTGTGATCTCTGTAAAAAGAATTGCCCTTGGCAGATGAAAGCTACCTCTCCCAAGAAAGAGGCCTCCGGAAGATGTTTCAGTCAGGATTCTCTAGAGAAATAGAACAAATATAATGTGTATATGGAAGAAATTCGGGCTTCCCTGGTGGCTCAGACGTTTAAGAATCTGCCTGTAATGTGGAAGACCTGGGTTCAGTCTCTGGGTTGGGAAGATCCCCTGGAGGAAGGCATGGCAACCCACTCCAGGATTCTTGCCTGGAGAATCCTTATGGACAGAGGAGCCTGGCAACTTACAGTCCATGGGGTCACAGAGAGTCGGACACGACTGAGCGACTAAGCACACACAGCATGGAAGAAATTCATTGTAAGGCATTGACTCGTGCTGTTATAGAGTTGGCAAGTCCAAATCTGCAGTGTGAGCTGGCAGGCTGGAGACCCTGGAGAGCTGATGGTGCATGTGAAGTTCAAAGGCGGTCTGCAGGAGAATTCCCTCTCACTTGAGAGGCCGGTCTTTCCATTGTATACAAGCCCTCAACTGACTGGACAAGGACCACGCACTGTGTTATGGATGGCAATCTGCTTTACTCAGAATTCAGGGATTTAAATATTAACCTCATCCAAAAACATTCTTGACTTGTACAATTAACCATTGCAGGAGGTTCGCCAGGCCCTCCACTTTCAGATGGCCAGTGACTGGTACAGGATTCAAAGGTCCAAGCAGGACATCTTTATGGACCAGATTGAGGCTCTGTTTTACATAAGATTGTATTGTTGCTTGGATTTTCCCTTTCTCTATTTAGCTTCTATCTCTCTCTTACAGGCTTGTCATAAGAAGCTGGCCCTCAATAATCAATCACATAAAACATAACCAAATCCTTGTCTCAGACTTTGCTTGTGGGGAAACCATCCCAAGACAATCACTATTAGCCTCTGACTTGCTCCTGAATCACTCCACGCTTTTCTGGGTTTTCTTGACTCCTCTATTTGTATTTCTCTTGCCCATGTGTTCTCCTATTATGAATTGTGCTATTCTGACTCCAGCTTCACGTGTCTGACAGATTGCCCCAAACTCACTCTGCCCCTTCACAGACTTTTCATCTGAGGGTTGGGCTCCGTGAGTCCAAAGTGAAAACCAGTTCTCTAAGGAAATTTAATTTACTTATAAATTTCCATCACAGGTTTTTGGTATTTACTGGAACTGCATTCATAATAAACGACAGTTATCTGGACCCTCTTTCTACAGCTGTATTTGAGGTCCGAGATCCCAGAAAGCCTTTTGGCATAAACTACCTTATGATAAGGTCTCTAAAAAGGTTTTACACTCCTCTTGATTGAGGTTAACAAGAAATTTGCACAAATAAAAAGCTGACCAAAATCATTGTAGATGGTGATTGCAGCCATGAAATTAAAAGAGGCTTACTCCTTGGAAGAAAAGTTATGACCAACCTAGATAGCATATTCAAAAGCAGAGACATTACTTTGCCAACAAAGGTCCATCTAATCAAGGCTATGGTTTTTCCAGTGGTCATGTATGGATATGAGAGTTGGACTGTGAAGAAAGCTGAGCGCCGAAGAATTGATGCTTTTGAACTGTGGTGTTGGAGAAGACTTTTGAGAGTCCCTTGGACTGCACGGAGATCCAACAAGTCCATTCTAAAGATCAGTCCTCGGTGTTCTTTGGAAGCGCTGATGCTGCGGCTGAAACTCCAATACTTTGGCTCCCCGATGAGAAGAGCTGATTCATTTGAAAAGACCCTGATACTGGGAGGGACTGGAGGCAGGAGGAGAAGGGGACGACAGAGGATGAGATGGCTGGATGGCATCACCGACTTGATGGACATGAGTGTGAGTGAACTCTGGGAGTTGGTGATGGACAGGGAGACCTGGCGTGCTGCAGTTCATGGGGTCGCACAGAGTCAGACATGACTGAGTGACTGAACTGAACTGAACCATATATCCATCATATATTGCCAGTCCATAGAAAATTGTATTAGTATTTTAAACTGGCTAGCTCATATCCACTGACCTTTTTTTCTCAACTGTAGTAACTCTCAAACCAGAGTGTCAGGTTAATATTATCAAACATCTTAATATGATATTCCAATCCCTCCACAAGGTATTAACTTTACCTGACAAACCATCCTTCCACATCAAGATAGACTCATCTGGGCTGCTACAACAAAAATAACATAGGTTGAATGGCTTCAATATCATTTGTTTATCTTATTTCTTGAGCTGAGAAGTCCAAGATCAAGGCACCAGCCGATTCAGTGTCTGGTGAGGACCAGTTTCTGGTTCATAAGCAGGTATTTTATGTTGTCACACAGAAGAAGGCCTAGACAGTTCTCTGGGCTCTCTTTTATAAGGGCACTAATACTATTCATAAGAGCTCCACCCACAGGTCCTGATGATCTCCTAAAGGCCCTACTTTTAAGCACCATCACACTGGGGCTTAGTTTTCAACATATTAAGGCATCGTCATCTATCTGATCCAGCTAAAAGGCTGGATGGCAACTTCAGCTTCATCCTCTTTCAGCCTCCCACGGAGTCACCAACTCCCTTGAGTCAAGTGCTCCCACATCCTTCCAATCTGTCCCCTCTTCCTCGTTCACTTTCTGAGCCTCCCTTGTTCATCCTCTCTCACCTGAACAGTTACAAGTGTCTCCTGGCTAGTGTCCCTGCCTCCTGCCTCTTGCCTCTGATCACTGCAGTCCTGGAGATCATGTTCTCTGAGGTCACTTACAAGACAGTGTTGAATCCCTCTTATGCATCAGAAGGCTTTTGACAAGTGATACCAACATACCTCGCTAGCCTCTGCCCCTTATCAGACTCGTCAGCTTTCACACTCTGACGTACCACCATTCCCCACACATCCTGTCATCTTTGGGGCCTTCAAGAAACACTCTATGTCCTTGGTGCTTTTACACCAGATGCTCAAGTTACCAGCAAGGTAACTTGCCTCTCAACCCACCTTCCCCCTCGAACTTCCAACTCACATCCTTCAACTCCTAGCTTAAATGTCGTATTATGTTTCATGTGGGTTCTTCTAAAGGCAGAGCCTGAATTGAGGACCTGTGTCCAGGTAGTTTAGTTGGAAACTAATCACAGAAAGCAGGAGAGCAAAAAGGAGAGAGGGAAGACAGCAGAAACGAAGGAAAATAAATAAAGTTGCTTATCAAGGTGGTTATTATAGGAAATGTCAGGACCTACTGAAAACCACAATGAAAGTTTCTTAGAATTGTTCCTTCTTCTTAGAATAGGGCATTGATCTACTCATCCTTAGGGGCATTAACTACCTGGGCAGTTCTGCACTCACTTCCAAGTCCTAATGCTTCAGGTACAAAGCTGAGTGGCACAGCCCACACTCTCAGTAAATGGGAACTCTCCACTGCCTGAGCAGTGGAATCAGAGGTGGAAAGAGGGAGGTGATGAAAGGCCCTTAGGGAATCTGCTACATTTTTCTTTCTTTTTTGGTAAAGCTTTTCCCTGCTCCCACAGATTCAGTTCAATTCAATTCAGTCTCTCAGTCATGTCTGACTCTGCGACCCATGGACTGCAGCATGCCAGGCTTCCCTGTCCCATCACCTACTCCCAGAGCTTACTCAAACTCATGTCCATCAAGTCAGTGATGCCATCCAACCATCTCATCCTCTGTAGCCACCTTCTCCTCCTGCCCTCAATTATTCCCAGAATCAGAGTTTACAGAGTCAAATCTTCGCAGCAGGTGGCCAAAGTATTGGAGCTTCAGCTTCAGCATCAGTCCTTCCAATGAATATTCAGGACTGATTTCTTTTAGGATTGACTGCTTTGATCTCCTGGCAGTCCAAAGGACTCTCAAGAGTTTTCTACAACACCACTGTTCAAAGCCTCAGTTCTTCGGTGCTCAGCTTTCTTTATGGTCCAACTCTCATATCCATACATGACTCCTGGAAAAGCCATAGCTTTGACTAGATGGACCTCTGTCAGCCAATAAATGTCTCTGCTTTTTAATATGCTGTCTAGATTTGTCATAGCTTGATGGGACCACATGCCATGATCCTAGTTTTTTGAATGTTGACTTTTAAGCCTGCTTTTTCACTCTCCTCTTTCACTTTCATCAAGAGGCTCTTTAGTTCCTCTTCGCTTTCTGCCATAAGGATGGTGTCATTTGCTTATCTGAGGTTATTTATATTTCTTCCAGCAATCTTGATTCTAGCTTGTGTTTCATCCAGCCCAGCATTTCATATGATGTACTCTGCATTACTTTGTCAACAAAGGTCCATCTGGTCAAGGCTATGGTTTTCCAGTGGTCACGTATGGATGTGAGAGTTGGACTATAAAGAAAGCTGAGCGCTGAAGAATTGATGCTTTTGAACTGTGGTGTTGGAGAAGACTCTTGAGAGTCCCTTGGACTGTAAGGAGATCCAACCAGTCCATCCTAAAGGAGATCAGTCCTAGGTGTTCATTGGAAGGACTGATGTTGAAGTTGAAGCTCCCATATTTTGGCCACCTCATGCGAAGAGCTGACTCATTTGAAAAGACCCTGATGCTGGGAAAGATTGAGGGCAGGAGGAGAAGGAGATGACAGAGGATGAGATGGTTGGATGGCATCACTGACTCAATGGACATGGGTTTGGGAAGACTCTGGGAGTTGGTGATGGACAGGGAGGCCTGGCGTGCTGCAGTTCATGGGGTCACAAAGAGTCGGACATGACTGAGTGACTGAACTGAACTCTGCATATAAGTTAAATAAGCAGGGTGACTATATACAGCTTTGACATACTCCTTTCCCAATTTGGAACCAGTCTGTTGTTCCATGTCCAGTTCTAACTGTTGCTTCTTGACCTGCATACAGATTTCTCAGGAGGCAAGATGGTCTGGTATCCCATCTCTTTAAGACAAGAGTTATTCCAAAATCCTCTGTGCTTATCCCTTACTGCAGCGTCTCCAAAGTTTACTGTGACTGATTACTGCTCACTCTCTCACTCCAGTTACGCTGTGAGCTCCCAGATGTTATGTTCTCCTAGTAAAGAAGTTGGTTGACCCATTCTAGAATTCCTTAAACATTTGTTAAATACATCAATCACTAAAGCCTCTCCTAAGTCATTCCATGATCCTAAATGTCTAATTCTGCATATGTTGGACCCAGATAAAAAAGATGAGATACCAATTCATTAACAGGAAGTTTAAGATCTATAGCCCTGCTGTCAAAATAAAACCAAATATTTTAGACTCAATTCAAAATGCTATAGAAAAGTTGTTTTCTTCCTGGCTATTGGAGAAGGCAATGGCAACCCACTCCAGTACTCTTGCCTGGAGAATCCCATGGACGGAGGAGCCTGGTGGGCTGCAGTCCATGGGATAGCAAAGAGTCGAACACAACTGAGCAACTTCACTTTCACTTTTCACTTTCATGCATTGGAGAAGGAAATGGCAACCTACTCCAGTGTTCTTGCCTGGAGAATCCCAGGGACGGGGAGCCTGGTTGGCTGCCGTCTGTGGGGTCGCACAGAGTCGGACATGACTGAAGCAACTTAGCAGCAGCAGCAGTATGGTTATTTTAAAAGAAATAAGTAAAAGAGACAGAGAGCAAACTCTTCTAGGCTGAAGAATTTTAAATTTATATATATATATAATATATATATATATATATATATATGCACACACTCTTTAAGTCACCAGTCAATACATCTTTATTATATTTTTTAAATGTTGTTGTTATAAACTCAATCAATAAAAAGCTACCTTTAAAATAATTTTAAGCAAGTGGCTATATTTTTTCTATTCCAGGCCCATTCAACTTAATTTGAATGATTTTTTTTTTTTCTGTACACTTCTCTTCCTGTTTGCTTGATGTGTCCTGACATAAATTCAATACAAATATGGGTGGTTGGTCAGAGAGGCAGCCTAGAAATGTTAATTGGCTGATCACAATAACAGTCTCATCCTAATTCTGGGCAGTTCTCATCCCTGAAAGAATCATGCTCCCAAATTCCTATAAATTCAAAATAATATTACAGTGCCTTTGATTGAGTGTGCCAGTTTGCATTATTTTTCCATTTTATAAAACATATGGCTGGGGAAAATGTGCATTGCACCCAAAAATGTGCAACACACAGCTCATAAATAATCTTTTAAGTTGAATTATGATGTTGCTGTTGGCTTTGGGTAAAGTGAGGCTTGCCATTCAATCCCTACTTGCTCAGCACATCCCATGTGCTGGCACTGTGCTGCTGGTTGTATTTATAATTAGGGATACAGAGCCATTCTGCCATGTCAGGCTCCAGAAGTCCACAGTGTTTTAATAGTTTATCATCAAACTCTCTTGGAAAGTCAAATTGTTTCCACTTAGCAAAGCTAACTGATATCCCACGAATTATGCACACACCTAAAATAAAGAAGTTTTTCTCCCTTCAAAAGTGTTTACCATCTGTTAAACCTGATAGTCACTACAATTTTAACCAAACTCTATACTTAGATTTACATTTCGGTTCTCACCTAGCCTTTTTTTTTTTTGCCCAGAAGTGTTTTACTCCTTTCTACATATATATATATAATACATATATATGCATTATATAGAATACATATATATGTATATAGAATACATATACAAAATATATATGTATGTATAAAATATGCATAACATAAAAGGTATAATTTTGGCAATTTTAAGTGTACACTTCAGTGGAATTACGTAAATTCCCAGGTTGTGCTAGTGGTAAAGAATCGGTCAATGCAGGAGACGTAAGGGATGTGGGTTCAATCCCTGGGTCGGAAAGATCCTCTGGAGAAGGGCATGGCTACCCACTCCTGTATTCGTGCCTGGAGAATACCAAGGACAGAGGACCCTGGCAGGCTACAGTCCACAGGGTCACAAAGAACTGGACATGAATGAAGGAATTTCGCATACATAAAGTGTCAGGCATTCATAACCTTTATTTTCAGAACATTTTCATCATCCAAAACAGAAACTCTGTACCCATTAAACAATAACTATTCATTCCCCTGTGCCCTGGCCCCTGCTAACCTGTGTTCTACTTTCTGTGTCTATTGGTTTGCCTATTCCAGGTAACTCAGATAAATGGAATCATACAGTATTTGTTCTTTTGTGTCTGGCTTATTTTACTGAGCATATTGTTTTCAAGGTTTATCTATATTATAGCATGTATCAGAATTTCATTGCTTTTTGTAGCTGAATAATATTGCATGATCCAGCCTATGACTCAAGATCCTGTCTTACACTGTGATGTGGGTAAGGAGCCATCAGATGAACTTTAGGATACATCAGCCTCTGGGACTTCCCTGGTGATCCAGTGGCTAACACTCCATGCTCCCAGTGAAGAGGGCCTAGGTTTGATCCCTGGTGAAAGAATTAGATCCCACATGCTGCAATGAAGACCCAGCACCACCAAGTAAGTAAATAAATATTTTTAAATAAAAAAATAAAACACATCTGGTTTCAATATAGCTTAATGGTTTGGCTCATAGCCTCAAGAGCCAGATGGTACAAATGCAGGATCTCTTATGTTACTTTGAGCAAGCAACTTATATTCTTGAAGGCCAGACTGCCCATCTGTCCAATGGGCCTAAAAACTGTGCCCACCTCAATCCAGTGGGATGAATATGGAAGCACTCGGACTAGGGCCTGGCGATGCCTAATACATTTTAGAGATGATCACTATTACTATTCAAGAAGGCAACTCTCTTGTGTGGGTATTTGGACTTGCATTTCTTTCCCTGGAAAAATATTATATAATCTTATTTTGGCTATGCCTAAAGAATGGAATGATATTAATACTATCTGGAGAAGTTTCATTTCCAAGAATTGAGAAATGCTTTGGTCACAGTTTTTGCTGTCTTTTGTACAAACAAGTAACACCACACTGACCAAAGGCATGACTTCTACCAAAATATTCCATTAAAACTTTCATTTTGCCTCCTCAAATTTAGGGTTGTTCCTTTCCCAACTAATGAATAACCAGACAATTTCTGGGCATGGATGTGACAGAACTCTGTGGCACACACAGGAATTTGTCACTCACCCACATATCTTTGGCCAGAACAAGAATCTGCCAGCCACGAATTCTGCCAGTTAGTCCCTCCCTCTGGCTGCAATCATGGGAATAACGGTCTTGGGAGCATACCCCTGCTCAAAGTAAACACTACCTATTGAAAAAGTATAAGACATGTCATATCCACAAAGGGAGACAAATTCAGGTGAGGGATACTTTTTTAAAATTTTAATTAAAAAAAAAACTTAACTCCCATCAGGGAAAGCATTAATTGGGTTTTAGCTGAAAACGCAAAGCCATTTACATTTGCCTTAATATTGCCTAAGTGTCTGCTGCAAAGGCCTTGAAATACCGTCTATTTCAATATTACCTCCATGTGAAAATGATTTTGCGATGTCTTCTGTATTCTTTGCTGGGGACTGAAAAGAAATCACTGCATTACCTTGCATTTGCTCTGAGAGTCATTAGCCTTAGACAGCACCATCATTTAAGAAATTTATCATCAGTGCTGTCCTTCGCACAATGTATTAGTGCAATACATTATAAAAGCACCTTACTCTGATGATGTATAGCTCCAAAGATGGCAACATCTGGAGACAAATGGGTCTAAGAATAGATTTGGTCTAATAAATGTATAGGTCCACCTTGGTTGTGTTATTCTGAAATAAACCAGTATTTGTTGTTCTCCACCAACCCCTCAAACACTCATAACAATCTTTACAACTTCCTTGATTTAACAAAGAAACAATTGTTAGTGACATTAAATTGATTTTCATGACAAAGAAGGAAGGCTTCTAAATTAGTGGGCTGATACATTGAGGGATAACCTAGCCCAAGCGTGATGATAAATTTCAATCATGGCTTTCACGAAAACTCTAATTTAGTCCACCTCTCGCTCACTTAAATTTTTCAGTAGATTCTCCAAAGGAGAGAGCGGAGATTAACGTCTGATGTCCTCAAGGGTATTAGAGCAAAATTGAGTCACAATTAATTCGTCTATACCAAATTCTGGCTTTCTACATGGCTGATGATACATTTTTTTCCAAAGCTCAATTGTCCCATTTCCATTCTTCAAAGTCCTGAATGCTGTCCTCTCCATTAGTTTGCTTAAATAGGGCACAAATATTTTAGCTAACTACTGAAATAAATCATTATGAACGCTCAACCTCAGAGAAAATGATGGCAAATGAAAAAAATTCAATGGTTCAGTCCATGCCTGCTAGAGTAAAATGCAGGGCCATGGACTTCTTTGTTAAAATGGATTCAGTTTCCAAAGCGCCCAAAGAAACTTTCCAGCAGTCTGTAAACTGGTCCTATTTGCTCATTTTAAGCACTGTGCCTCCAGGAATCAGTGTTAAAAAGTGATACTTGCATTCATCAGAGACTCCTGTCATTCAGTGATACTTCCTTAAGTGGAGTTCATCGATACTCCCTGTGCTAAGGAAGAAAAGACTGAGAGGATAAAGTTCCTTGCATGCACAGTCCCACCATTATGTCCAATTAGTGTATTTCCTGCAACTATGGTGACGTGCCAACCAGTTCAAAATATCAGTGTGATGAACTTGGAAGACTCCAGTTCCTTTGACTCCATGACCAGCAACTTGAATCTTGAAAGAGACTTGGGGCTCTCCCTGTCTCTCATCCTACCGTAAGCCTGTTTTATTACCCAACCTTAAAAAGCAAACTATTTCCCTCCCACAGGAAGTTATGGAGGGAGAAAAAAACCATAGTCTAGACCACTTGTCTGTGGTGGCCAGGGACTTGATGTTTTCAATGCTCCTGCAGTCTCTCATCTTTTGTTTCTGCCAAGGCAATACCCTATGTTATTTCTTACAGATTTACCAAACCACCAGGAAATCTTGATTGTGATGGGAAAGAAACAGAGGCAAAAAGAAACACAGACAAGTCAGATGAGAGAGAGAGTGGCAGAAGGGAAGAAGAAATGAAAAAGAAATGGATAAAAGAAATAAATTGCAGTGCTTCAAATTGGTTTATATTTAATGAGCTACCAACTATCTTAAATCAGAAATCCTATTCTTAGAAGTTAAAAAAGAATCTATTCAATGCCTGGAGAGCAGCACTGAATATCATCTTCCAAAGACATTATTTCCTTTCATGAAAGAGAGAACCTTGGCAAAATAAAATATTTAATTAAGGAACATATCATTGTGTCATTGAATAATTTTCCAAGACTATTATATTTCCTCCTTTTTCACTTTGATGAATAACTAAACTTCCACTGTTTGTTATTTGCGTTATTTTAGTGTGTTCTCCTTTCTATTTCCTGTTTTCTAAATTCTTTCTGAGAATAGGATTTGATTCACGGTGGCTTTTAACTTATTAAATACAAAAAAAGAAAGAGAAAGAGAAGGCTCAGTATTATCATAAAACTCTGTATATATTCCAAGATCCTGTTTCTCCAGACTCTTTGAAGCAAGTGTGCCCCAAAACCTTACCACTCCCCCAATCCACAAGTGCTATGAAGTTCAGCTGATTTCATTTAAAATTAACACACATCCTCTGCACCTAAGTATAGATATTGGTCCATGGTGTCCTTTGTGGGAAGCTCAAGGCCTTTGTCAGCCCCTTCTTTATCCCTTTCACCAAGAAAGGGACAAGCTCATGACCACAACAAACTTTAGGTCATCTTTCTCACACCTCTTCCCAAAACTGATTAAGCAAATCTGAATTGTCAAATATTTACTCTCCAATTTACTGCCTCTCTCACTCCTTTTCCTCTGTATCTTTCTTTCTTTGTCATCAACGTTAACATCCAAGATCTGCATGACATATGGGAAAGCACATGATGTGATTTAATGTCTCATCTCTGGAAAACAAAACACCATGCCACTGGGACCAGCCTAAATGGCAAAATTCTACATTGAAATTTGGAGGCAAAGTCCCAGTCAATAAAAGAGCATTCTGACAGTTTTCTATGCCTCTTTGTGTATGTGTGTGGGTGTGGCTGTGGCTGTGGGTATGGGTGTTGCTGTGGCTGTGGCTGTGGGTGTGTGTGGTCAGTCGTGTCCAACTCTTTGCAACCCCGTGGACTGTAGCCCACCAGGCTCCTCTGTCCATGGGATTTTCCAGGCAAGAACACGAAGGGGATTGCCATTTCCTTCTCCAGGGGCTCTTGCCAACCCAGGGATCGAACCCACATCTCCTATGTCTCCTGCATTGGCAAACGGATTCTTTATCACTGTGCCACCTGGGAAGCCTATATATATATATATATATATATATATATATATATATATATAACATATGTCCTCTTAACATATATCGTATATCTCTTGGGGACCTTGTGGAGAACAAGAGATTAGGATGAAATAAAATTCAGCTGGGAGGCAGCAGAGTATAATGACTGAGTGGTCCTCTGGCATCTGAGACTTTACTGCTTTCTGGCTCTAAGCCTTTGGGCAAACATCCTATATTCTCCATTTTACATTTTACTTGGTGGCACATGATAACTTGTGGATAAATATCTACTCATTTTACCATTGTTCTTGGGATGCTGGTTTAGTATCATTTTCTAGCTTCTATTCTAATCAGAATGGATATGTCGACCTTGTTTTTAATTTAAGGCAAATAGAAGAGTTGGCCTTGAAAAACCAAAAGGATAAATCATTAAAAAATTACAGCCAAGTATTGTGCTTTGACCGTGGTATATCAGTGAAAGCTGGGAAGTCATGCATTGGTTCCATTAATCAGATACTTGTTTAATATTAAGCACCTAATACCTTTCTAAACTGTGCCAGTCACTGTCAGAACACAAAAGAGGTATGGGGCCTGGATTTTTGAGTCAAAGAGCTACAGATTTGGTGGAGGAACCAAGATGGACATAGAATGATGGGATCTGGTATTTTTAGTGACTGAAGCACATCTGAAGTAAAGGACAGACTAGTGTGGGTGACCATAATCAGGAAGCTGACATAAAAAAGGAATCTGAACCAAGCCTGATTGGGAAGGTCAGACTAACAGAGCCAAAAGGAGAAAGTGTGGGTGTCCTAGGAGGAGGCCTCAATGTGAGTAGAGAAACAGAAACAGACCTGACCACAGTGACAGCTAGAAATGGGGAACAGATCTTGCTTCACGATTATTGGAAATTACTTGGTAGTTTCCACTGAAATTAATAATGTTCAAAGAGCCAGTTTCAGAAGAGAGATTATGAAATGAGCTGAGATTTTGTAATTCTGATGTCACATAAGATATTTCAGAGGCTAGTGGAATTTAAGAAGGGTTGGGATTCAATTTCTCCACCCATTTTCTTAATCCAAGGCAGTCATGGGAAGATATCAACCCAGTTTTTTCTTCACAAGAGACGTATGCATGCAATCTTTCCTCCATCTCCAGAATAAAAAATAAGTAAATAAAAGCCATTTGAAACTGATGGTAGCTACCATTATGTTTCAAGATGAGAACGTTAAACCAAATTGAACTATAATCGTCTTACAAGCCTTTTAGTTGCGCACCAGATCAATCAGCATCTATGAATTCTTTTATGATATTCTTGAGAAACACCCTGGGAAGATGAAATGAAATGGTGAGATGCTTACATCCAAAGGGTCCTTACTTCGTCTGGTCAATTAGAATTGCCTTTGGAATTTATGATGCAAGCCAGAGGACTACATAGATTTTGCAGTAAGAAATGAAATTAGCCTCATAAATGTTCCCAACTGAAAGGCCAAAAGAACTGGAGGGAAAAAAAAAAAAAAAGACTATTAGAAATAAACCAGTCATCTTACTCTCTTCTAAACTGGCTGTCACAATACAATTCCTTAACAAAATCAAATTATATATATTTGGGGGCCAGTGGAGGACATCATGGTGTCATCTGAGTCCTCTGAGTTTCTGTAGAGAACCAGTTTTGCAGAAACTTTTGTATATTCCAGCCTCAACTCAAGGACAACAGATGATTGGAGGAACAAAATCTTTAAGGTTGGCAAAGACAAAAGGCTCTTCTTGTTAATATGTTGCCTTCCAGCAAGCACGACTTCTCAGCAGGCAACATGAGACTCTGTCACCTACCATGATGGCTAAACAGGTTTAGATCTCAAAGTCTTTCTTCTCCTTGATAGAGACTTCTCCTTTAAAACTGTTGATGAAGATTTCACAGGTTTCTTTGAAAAGAATTATTAAAAAATAAATGGCTCCCAGGCTTTACCCACGCATAGCAATAAGCCTCAGCTACAAGCAAGTTTTTTTAAGTCAAGAATTTTCATTCCAAAACACAGCTTTGTAGAAATACATTAAGAAAAAAACCTTATTAATTGAAGCAGGCTACAGGCCAATTATTTCAATGGCTTAAAAACAATTCCAAAATAATAAAATATACAATAGTGCTATTTTTTCCTGCAAATATCACCACAATCTTAGAAAATCTTTGAGGCATTGCACCAAAAGTAACTTGGATCTTTAATGACTTTTTTTTTTTTTTTTGGTTTTGCTACACGGTGTGTGGGATCTTAGTTCCCCAACCAGGGGTCAAAGCCAGGACCCCCGCACGGGAGCACAGAGCCTTCACCACTGGACTGCCACTGAAGCCCCTCTACTGACAATTAATTACCAAAAATCAATGAGCGAGGTTTGAAGAGTAAAGAAAATATAACCAGGTATAGTGTACATTCATTTGCACAATTTAAATAAGCTATGTTTTTCTTAAAGCTCGTTTAGTATTTTGCCACAGATGTTTTATTTTATAAGTGGATAAATTTTATCATTTTCACAGACTAAAATTTTTAAATGTAAGATAGGCAAAAAGGTTACCTACTGAATGGGAGGAGATATCTGCAAATTATATATCAGATAAGGGGTTAATATAAAAATATTCAAAGAATTCACACAATTCAACATCAAAAAAAAAAAAAAAAACACCAGGCAATGGATCTGAATAGATATTTTTCCAAAATACAGATGGCCAACAGGCACATGAAAAGATGCTCAGCACCACTAATCATCAAGCAAGTATAAATTAAACCTACAATGAGATACCACCTCACACCTGCCAGAATGGCTATTACCAAAAAGGCAACAAATAACCAATGTTGCTATGGAGGAAAGGATACCTCTGTGCATAGTTGGTGGGGATATAAATTGGTGCAGCCACCATGTTTTTAAAAAGTATGGAAATTCCTTTAAGAAACTGAAAATAGAACTACCATAAGATCCAGCAATTCCACTCCTGGTTATTTATCTGAAGAAAACAAAAACACTAATTTGAGAAGATAATCATGCCTCTATTTCATTGCAGCAGCCTTTACAACAGCCAAGATATGGAAACAACCAAAGTGCCCTCAAAAGATGAATGGATAAAAAAGATGTACGGTATCTACATTATATATATATGTACATCTATGAAAGTGAAAGTGTTAGTCACTCAGTTATGTCCAACTCTCTTTGACCCCATAGACTGTAGCCCACCAGGCTCCTCTGTCCATGGAATTCTCCAGGAAAGAATACTGGAGTGGGTAGCCATTTCCTTCTCCAGGGGATCTTCCCAACCTAGGGACTGAACCCCAGTCTCCTGCATTACAGGCAGATTCTTTACAGTCTGAGACACCAGGGAAACCTGTGTGTATGTGTATGCACGCATGCATGTTAAGCTGCTTCAGTCATGTCCGACTCTTTGCAATCCAATGGACCCTATGGACTGTAGCCTGCAAGGCTCCTCTGGCCATGGGACCCTCCAGGCAAGAATACTGGAGTGGATTGCCATGGCCTCCTCCAAAGGATCTTCCCAATCCAGGAATCGAACCTGTGTCTCCTGTGGCTCCTGCACTGCAGGCGGACTTTTTATCTCTGAGCCACTGGGGAAGCCCCATATACGTGTGTGTGTGTATGTGTATATATATACATATACACACACACACATGTATATATAAGTAAACATGTATACACACACATATATATACACACACATATATGCATACTGGAATATTACTCAACCATAGGCTAAAAGAAATCTTGCCATTTACAACAACATGGATGCACCTCGAGAGTACTATGCTAAGTGCACTAAATCAGACATAAGAAGACAAACACTGTATGATTTCAGCTACATGTGGAATCTAAAAAAAAAAAACAAAAGAAATGAATAAACATAACAAGACAGAAACACAGTTATAGATACGTAGAATAAACAGGTGGGTGCCAGAGGGAAAGAGAGAGAAAGGAAGGAAGAAATAGGTGAAGGAGACCAAGAGATCCAAACTTCCAACTGCAAAATAAATTACTCATGGTATGAAATGTACAGTGTAGGGACGATAGTCAATAACTACATAATATTTTTTATGGTGGCATATCGCAACTAGATGTATCATGGGGATTGTTTTGAAGTGTGTCGAAATTCCGAGTCACCATGTTGTGAAACAGCAATTAACACAGTATTGTAAATCAATTATACCTCAAAAAACAAACTCATAGAAAAAGAAACCAGATATGTGGTTATCAGAGGTGGGGGTTGCATGAGGGAAGAATAGAATGAAGGCGGTCAAAAAGCATAGATAATCCAGTTTTAAGATCAATAAGTAGTAGTGATGTGATGTACAACATGATAAATATAATTAACATTTCTGTATTTTACATACGAAAATTAAGGGTAAATCCTACATTTTGTTTTTTTCACTACAAAATGCTTTTTCCATTTCTTCTATTTTGTGCCTATATGAGATGATGGTGTTCACTAAGCTTATTGAGTCAATCCATGATGTAAGTCAAATCTTTATACTGTATACCTTAAACTTAACACAGTGCAGTATGTCAATTATACCTCAATAAAACTGAAAGAAAAAACTGAGGTAAATAATTACAAAAAGACCAAACAGTTCGCAAAGCTAAAAGACAGACCATATACTAGCTTATTTCTTGAAAAGTAAACATATTTAGCAGAAGTAAATGAATATCTAATACCAAAAAAATGCACATTCTTAATTGAAAACAAAAACTCATTATACTAACTGTAAAAGCAGGAGATGTGCTTTACACTGCCTCTTATGAATAAGATCCCTCATGTCCTTCCTTTCCACCCTCTCCCCAAACACACACACACCACACATACACACCACATAATTACAAGAAATTCTTTCCATGAACCAATGATGTGGTGAAGAAAAAGCTCTCTATAGTCATTTCCCATGAAAAACAACATTTCCACTTTTAGCTACCTCCTTGAAGCTAAGGCATCAGAATGCCCACGCTGAAATACAACTGTAACACCTCAGAGGGTAGAACACTGCACTCACCATTAACAACTCGTGGGTTTGGTTCTGCCTCTTTGGAACTCAGAAATTTGCACAAGGGTTCTAAATCCCTTCATGGGTAAACAACTATAGGTGTTCATACAGCAATGCAAGTTCGTATAGTTGCTGGGGAGGTGTTATGAAATGATGTCCGTCAAGAGCTTGCTTTGCCTCATGCCTCATGAACTGCAGAAGGGGTTCAATCAGCAGAAAATGCCGCTCCCTGGTGATTACCGTTACTCCCATCAGCTAACAGGAAGGGGCAGGACCCAAGCTGGCTCAGTCAGATACATAGTTGGAAGGTATAAAGAAACGTGTAGATGAAAGTAGTGGAAGATGGGCAGTCTGAAAGATCTGGGTCCCTCACTGCAGTGGGGAGGGGAAACGTCTAAGATAAAACCACCTCCTGGTCAAGTTCGTCTGTAGCTAGGCCTGACTGGTGGCTCACCTGTCACTCCCACAGATGCCACCATCTCCAGACCGGTGGGCAGGTGTCTTAGTCCATGTGGGCTGCCACAACAGAAATATCACAGACTGCGCAGCTTATACGCAGCTAAAATTTATTTGCCACAGTCCCGGAGGTTGTAGAATCCAAGATCAAGGTGCTAGAAGATTCAGTGACTGATGAAACCCTCTTACTGGTTCATAGACTTCCTTCTAGTGGTGTCGTCAAATGGCAGAGGGGCAAGGGTGCTCTCTGAGGTTTCTTTCGTAAGAGCACCAATTCCACTCACAAGGGCTCTACCCTTATGATCCAAACACTTCCCAAAGGCCCTGCTTCTCATACCACCATCCTGAGAGTTAGGTTTAAACATTGGCATTTGTGGGGCACGAAAACATCAGACTAGGGCACTTAAGTTAGTAGAAGCAGACCTGTGCAAGTACAGAGCATTTGGATAATTTATTTCTACTCCTTAGACCACTTCCTGGGAACATTAAAGTTGTACTCTTTCACCCAGGGTACTCACAGGGAACAAAAACTCCCCAGAGAGAAATTTCCTTGATCATTCAGTACATCTTACACAGAGCATTTCATGGAATTACCAGTCTCCTAAACACTTGGGGAAATGTTTGGCAAAATCCCAAGATGGTTTTACATCTTGATTTGCTCTTTTTACCTTAGGTTATTTAGATGTGGTAATCCAAGTTCATATTATCTACTTAAGAGAGAAATTTAGAAACCCTATCATCATCCTTAGTCATGCTGAAATGACGTTTAGGACACAGGGCTCAAGATCTTTAACAAAAGCCACAAGTCCCTGAGAGATACAGAGAGATGGACAACTCATACAGAATCACACACTTCTGTGAAAAAGCCTTTTTCTTACACTCCACTGTTGACTCTTGAAGATTAAGGCCATTAGTTACACTGGGTGTTAGAGGAAGATCAGCAGGACTGATTCTGTGTGTAGCATATGCTAACTGGCACCCTAACTGGCACCTTTCCATACCTTTGGAGAAGGTGGTCACAGGTGGATGCCACTTTGGTGTGTTCATTCCCACCTCAACCCCACAGAACAGAACCGACGTATCTGGATTTGGCTGGAAGGTATGCCCTCAGAGAAATGTTGTGGTTTTGCCCAGACTACAGACTACTATTATATCAAAGAACAATAAATGTTATGTCCTGAGGAATGAGGGAGCATGGTCCTCAGATACAAGCAGTTTCTCCAAAGTCTCCTCATGGTGGACAAAGGTTGACTTTGCCTACAAAATGAGGATGTGTTTTATCTTCCTTTTAGATACCTCTATATCTTGAGGAAGAAGATACTGTCTAACACTATATGAAAGCATCTCACTGTAGCCTATATAGATTCCCTCTGTCCTGTAGGTAAAACCTTGGGTGCCAGACCCACACAAGGCCCTAAGAGTGGGAAGCCCCTCTCCCCTTTGGAAATAGGAGATGCTATGGGTCGTAAGAGGGCTTCCCTGGCGGATCAGTTGGTGAAGAATCCACTTGCAATGCAGAAGACCCAGGTTGTATCCCTGGGTGGGGAAGATCCCCTGGAGAAGAAATGGCTACTCACTCTGATACTTTTGCCTGGGAAATTCCATGGACAGAGAAGCCTGAAAGGCTACAGTCCATACCTGAGCCACTAAAGCACCACCACCATGGGTCATAAGCCTGGAACAAAGCCCGTATCATTGCCATCAGAGCAGAGATGCTCTTGCAACTAAAGCCAACACAGAGGGAAATAGACTTGCAAGATGTAAAAGTATCATTTCCAGATGATCGTGCCAGGATACCACTGAAATCTTTTCTCCTTAAGCTAGTTTGAGTTGAATTTCTAAAGCTTCAATAAGAAAGTGACTGAATAATCCACTCCTATTCTTAAAAATTCATGCAAAATTTGCATTCTCCTTCATAATGCATCCATGTTTATTTTAAAAGAAAAATATGTTAAATTATTTACCTTTGAGTAGAGCTGACTTTCTCAGAAGATATGCCATGTTTATACAGTGTCTCCTAACCCCCCTGACTCATTGCTGAGGTTCCCCGTTTTGGGGTTGCCTGATTATGGAAGAAGAATGCAATAGTGCCTTTTTAGTTCTTTCGATCTTAACTATCCTGAAGGCAAAGAAAGGACACATCAAAGAAGATGAAGAAGAATTACATTCTAGGGAGGCTTACGCATCGACTCCTGGCCTTTTCTGCCTGGAATCCCATTGACTGCCATGTGGCTAAAGTTTTCTGAGCCCTTACTATGTGCTCTATGCTTTATATGTATTATCTAAGTTCTCAGAAAACTTGAGTCAGTTACCATTATTATTTCTACTTTATGGATGAAAGGGCATTGAGATTCACTCAGATTTAAAAACAATGTACATGATCACAAACTTAAGAATAGCACCATAATCAAAATCAAACAAATCATCACCACCATTATCACCATGTATATTATGTTCTAGGCACTGCTCAAGTATTTGATGTAAATAACTCATCACTTAGAGACTGTTATCCTTACATTAAAAATGGAGAGACTAAAGTTAACTGACTGGCTTAAAATGTCATAGTGAATATGTTCCAAAACCAGACAGTCCTGCTCCAGTGCCTACAAATTTGTCTAATGTACTACCTTCTTTATGAGGCCTGGATGAAAAGGAGAAAGAGGGCTTCTTCCAAAGTAAAATAGTCCCCAGCATTTTCATGCCATCCCACCCACCCATGGTAAAAAGCTAGAACTTCTAAGAAGCCAAAGCGATCATGACTTCCCATTGAAAACTAAGAGTGAGAAGCAGAAAACTTGCCATTCAAAATCTCACCTGTCCCTAGATGAAACTCAAAGTTGTACCTTCTAAACTGTGAGCGGACACCTGTCCTCTGGATTGACTGAGGCACAGTGAGCTCGTCTTGTAGGAAGAGTAGAAAGGTTGTACCTCTTTTCAACTGCTGCTGTAACAAATACCACAAACTTGGTGGCTTTAAAAAAAAAATCCCTCACATTTATTATCGTATGGTTCTGGAAGTCAGACAAAGAAAATGGGTCAGTAGGGACTTCCCTGACCGTCCAGTGATTAAGACTCTGCCCTTCCACTGCTGGGGCTGCAGATTCAATTCCTGGTCAGGGAAGGAAGATCTCTCATGCTGCAAGGCATGGCCAAAAAAAAAAAACAAAAACTAAGTAAAGTTTAAAAATTAAGGGATTTCTCCAATGGTCTGGTGGCTGGGAGTCTGTCTTCCAGTGCTGGAGATGCAGGTTTGATCTCCGGTGGGGGAACTGGGCCCATGGGCCACACCTACTGAGCCTGCACGCTCTGCAGCCCACATGCCGTGAATAGAGAAAGCCTGTAGGTTGCAACAAAAGATTATATATGCCACAGCTGGGACCTAGTGTGGCCAAATAAATAAACACATAAATATTTTTTAAAATAAAATAAAATGGGTTAGCAGGGTTGTGTTCCTCCTGGAGATGCTAGGGGAGAATCTCTTTCCTTGCCTTTTCCAGCTTCTAGAGGCTGCCTGTAGTCCCTAACTCGCCATCCCTTCCTCCATTTTCAAAGTCAGTGGCGTAGAATCTTCTCATCTCTACTGCCTCTTGCACTTAGAATGACCCTGGTAACTACAGTGGACCCATCTGGACAATCCAGGATACCATCTCAAGGTTCCTACCTTCATCACATTGCAAAGGCCCTTTCGCCATGTCAGGTATCCTCTCCACGGGTTCCAGGGATGCAGGCCTGGTTGCTCTAGAGGAGCTACTATTCTACTCATCACAGTAGGCAGAGGAGGTGTCAGCATCCGCAGTGGCCCACAGATACTGCCTCTAGAAAATAAGTCCGACTTCAGGATTTCCGCGTTCAATCTCTCTACTCCAACCCTGCATCTTGGGGTGGAACTAGCCAGCCCTGTTTGCTCAGTCTGGGAGGACTCTAAGACAAAGGGGTGGAGACAGTTCCCACAATGATCCTTGTCTCTTCTAGGTCAAAGGTCACACTGCCTTTTAACCCAAAGCACTGCCATTTATGGTTGCCAGGATGCAATCACCTGCGGGAATTAATTTCATCTACTTCTTTCAAAATAAGTTTCCAGAGGCCTCTCTTCGATAACTGTGCTTAAAAACACAGTATGAACAGTGATTATTTCCTTGTCTAGCTCTGAGATCACTGTGCTTTCCACGCTTCATAATAGTAAGTGATTTATCTGTTCTATAGCTTGCTTTCTTGGATTCCCTCCCAGGTCATGTTGAAATGGGCATTATCAGATTTTCCCAGTCTGTTTTCTTTGCTATTAGAGAAATGGAACTGAAATACCCACAGTTTTCTCTTCAGATACTTCTCAACCAATCGACTTCATTCCTATCATAAAAAAATTAATAAATAAATCTACGTTCTTTCAGTCTTGCGTACAACTCTGAGACCTTTTCCCTCCCTTGAATTTTGGAGTAAATGAAAGCAGACAGGCTTTTGTTAAGATTACAGACAAATTATGTACATTATGAATGACTAACAGAAAAATAAAGAATAAAAACTCCCCCTACAAATATATTGGACTGGGGAGAAGAAAAGCCCTAAATTTAAGAATTCCATTGGTCAGACTCTTAACTACAGGTACTTTTAAAACTTTTGGCCAAACGCTTAGGTATTCAAAGGAGATCTAGAATGGAGTTTGTAGGGAGAGCAAAGGAAAAGTGGATTGCTTTTCCCGTAAGAGAATGAGACACTTGTTGGTTTTATTTTTACTTTTTTAAATCTTAGAAAACAGCTATACATAAATGAAAATAATGGTCTTTCACAAACTTTAGAAAAACAGGTAATGAGCCAGATTTGGCCTGTGGGTCATAGTTTACTAGCCTCCGATCTAGTTCTTGAAGCTAATAAATTCTCCCCCATTCTTGACATGTTTTTTTCTTTTTTGCTTGAGCTAAACCAAGTCATCGTACTGAGTGAAACTCTACTTCAGTAGAACTGGTTTCCTTTGTATTGCAATGAGAAACATTAATGTGAGGTGTCCGCACAAGGGATCTGAAAGGGATCTGAAATACAAAACAGGTTAAGAACTCCTGAGTAACACACCAAAGTGTAAAAATGAGTGCTCTGTATATACACTTCTCAGGAACCAACTATTCCTGAGAGATTATATGTGATGAAGTTACAAATAGGTTATTAAAAGTTGGGGAGGTTTAACAGAAACCATAAGACATGAAAATAAGGTCAAAGAGAATAGCATCCATCCTCTCCTTGGTGCTATTGTTAGAACATCAGTAGAACAGGATGAGCCCAGGGCTAAGCCCAAGTGGCATTTCTCATGGTAAAGCATGATTTTCTTCTGACTGAGAGTCAGCTTGGGAGCAGGAAGTCATATGGATTCTGTTAAACACTGAGTCCGGGGCTTGAATCCCATGTTTATCTCTAGGTAGCTGTGGGTCCTCACCTACTTGATTTCTGTGAGTCTCAATTTCCATCTCTGTCAAACGTCACACAGCTCGTAAGGATAACAAAGGACAAAATGCAGTTAAAGAAGGGAAGGCACTTCTCTTGCTCTCCTTTTCGCTGTGGTTATTGGTTTCCTAATGACTACCGAAAACAAGAGGCAGGAGCGTTCCACGAATATGTAGAAGCACACAGCTTCTCATTTCGCATTTCAGGTTTTTATTAAGCAAACTGATAAGACTTATATTCTGTAATTGGTACGTGTTCTTCTTTTTGCCTAATGACACTAATCTGTTTTCATCTGAGTCATTTAACCACGTTTCATGATTAGCACAGGCAAGGTTTTAGGGATTTAAATCATTTGTTTGATGTTTTCGCTTTTAGGCATGTTTGATTATTTATTAAAATCGATAAAATCAGCTGTGTCAACTAGTTATTAAAACTATAATTCTTTTATTGGCTAATACCAGGAGGGCTGAAGCAAATGAAAAACTAAAACATTACATGAATTCTTGATTACAAAGCCAAGCTTCGATAGGGGTGGCCTACATACTTTGCATTAACTGCAGCCTGTTTAGAACAAGTCTGTTCTATCTTTAGTCCATAAGGAAAGGACCAAGTGGGTAAGCATATGCGCGACTCATGTTCTAATTTATGCTTTAAAATAAATACAAGTTTGAAAGAAGCAATGTGTTCTGGTCTTTAGAAAAGAAATATGAAATACTTGCCAACGGAGACTGGTGAGTAGTATCCAAAGATGGCTTCCATCAATCCCTTCTCCCCACTTACAGGCACATCACTCCAACCACCAAGAGGTGGATTCTATTGCCCCTTCTCTGAATTTGCACCTGCCCTGTGATCTACTTTGACCAGTGGAATATAGTGGAAGTGACACCTGACCAGCTTTGTTCAAGGTCTTCAAGAGACCTTTAAGAGCCTCCACTTTCAATGTAGGGAGCCAGATGCCAAGCTCTAAAGATGCTTAGGCCAGAATCCTAAATGACGAGACACCACATGGAGAGAGAAAGGACACATGGGGAAACACAGAGAGGCAATGCCAGACAAGGCAGTAACATCTTCTTGTACCTTTTGGCCCAGCCCACCCCATATGGAACAGAAGAACTGCTCAGATGAGCTCTACCAGAATTCCTGATGCAAATACTGCAAAAGATAATTAATCATGATTGTTTTAAGCCACTAAGTTCTGGGTTGCTCGGTTACCCAAAAATAGATAACTTAAATGAAGGCAGAAGGGATAAGGGAATGAACACAACTTTTGATCTCAGTGCTCAAAATAAAATATCTAGTTGAATGAGAATCCCAGGAGTTTTTACTTACCTAGGATTATCTCAACCCTTCAAAGCTACCTCAAAAGAAAGCTCCTCTTATGAAACACTGCTAGGAAGAGAGAGAAATGCCCAAAGTGTCAATACAGTTGAGGAATAGATGTTGGTCCAGGAGCTGGTCCAGGTCCAGTGGAGTCCAGGTTCACTCCAGATCAGAGTGACTAGCAGGAATAATTAGTAACATGAATAATGTGCTTGTTCATAAAAAGAGTTAATTTATTCGCCATAGGCAGCACTTAGATGAGTTTGTTTTCTTTGTATGTGAACAAAGAAGCAGATAAGTTACCAAAAGCATCCCTTATACTTTAACCTCAGTTATGTGAATAATGTAGGCTCTCCTCATCTCTGAGTACGGAAAAATGCACTTAACCTTGTAAGAAATTAAGTACCTAAGATAAGAAAAAGGTAGTAAATATATAAAACATACTCAAATTAAAAGAGTATAATACCACTATCATCTGTCAAACTGGCAAATTAAAAAAAAATAATTCCCAATGAAGGCAAAGTAAAGGCATTTTTATTCTAAAAGACTAAAAGAATTTGTCACAAGCAGATACTCACTAAATAATATGCTGAAGAGGATTCTTTAAGTAGAAGAAAGATCATCCCAGCTGAAACAAGATGCAGAAAAGAGTAAAAAGCAACAAAAACAGTAAACATGTGGATATGTCAAAATGGATATTAAAGTTACAAAACAATAACACTCATGTTTCATTTGCTTTTGCACTATATAAAATTTAAGTGCATGATGTCATATTAGTCAAGAGAGGGTGAAGTGAAGTGAAGTCGCTCAGTCGTGTCTGACTCTTTGCGACCCCGTGGACTATAGCCTACCAGGCTCCTCTGTCCCTGGGATTCTCTGGGCAGGAACACTGGAGTGGGTTGCCATTTCCTTCTCCAGGAGATCTTCCCAACCCAGGGATTGAACCTAGGTCTCCCATATTGCAGGCAGATGCTTAACCATCTGAGCCAATAGCAGCAAAGTGGTTAACATTAAAGTTCGAATATCCATACAGAGGTTTAAAATAGTAGTATTTGACTTTGGTATCAAGGATGGGTGTAATAATCAGATAAATAATGAAAGAATATGAGTAAAACTCAAACTCCTGGAGAAAAATAAGAGACATTTAAGAACTCTTTAGTTTAATTCATCCAATACAACACCAAAAAATAAAGGGAAAAGAAGAAAGAATAGGTTGAACAAAATTATAGAAAACAGTCTGCAATATATCAACAACTATATTAAATATATATGTACTAAATGCTCCATTTAAATGACAAAGACCACTCAACTGGATGAAAAAAAAACAAACACTAAATCCAAGCTGTTTACAAGTTATAAATAAAAAGGGTTGAAAGCAAAGGATTTTAAGGGAAAGAAAATGTTAGGCCATACAAACTCAAAGCAAGAAAGCTGTGAAGCAACATAAAGTAACTTTTAAGTCAAAAACACTACTAGAGTTGAAGAGGGACAATTTAAATCATAACTATTTAACTGACTGGGCAAATACAAAAATTTTAAATCTCTGCAATTGATGGGGCTCAGGGCAAGTTGCCTCAAAATATACAAAGGTTGCATACTGATTACTTTGAATTAAATTTACTTAAGAAACAGTTGATACAAAAAGAACCCCCTGACCCTCCTTTGTTCCCCTGAGAGCAAGAAATCCAGCTTTCACGGGAAGGTATCTTCCCTACGCTAGGAGCATGGAGGGCATCCTCATTCTCCCACTGAGACAGAGAATACAACCAAGAAAGTATATAAGCTGACGTTGTCCTTTCATTATTTTGCTCTGCCAGCTGAAACCCTTCCATCTTCACAAATCCTCATAAATATGATTCCTGGTCTTAAAAGGGATACAGACAGACTACTTTGGTCTTAGGACCTGTACTTATCAGACCTCTATACTTACAATATTAATTTTTTTCTCCTTAATATATCTTAAGTAAAACTTGCAAACTCCAGGAGATAATGAAGGACATGATGTGCTGTAGGCCACGGGGTTACAATGAGTCGGACATGACTGAGTGACTGAACAATAACATATAAACTTGATTATTATATCAGCTAAAAGAATCTAGAAGGGTAGAGGAATATTTTTGCTCTCTTTGCATATCTAACAACTGAACTTCAAAATATATGAAGCAAAAACTGACAAAATAAGAAGAAGAAATAAATAAACCCGTAATCATGGTAGGAAATGGTAACATATTAATATATTTCTCTATTACTCACAGATCATGTCAACAAAATCAGTAAGCATGTAGAAGGTTTGAACAGCACAATTACCAAACTCAGTTTAAAGAGAGTACAAAGAATACTGCCCTGAAATAGAGAAAGATACACATATATGTAACCACAATCAATCACGTAATGGTCCTTGAGGCAAGTCCCAGCAAATTTCAAAGGGTTGAAATGATACAGAATATGTTCTGTCACCACTAGCAATTAAATTAGAAATCAGAGAAACAAAAAGTTAAGTAGAAAATCTCATATATTGGGAATTTAAGAAATATATTGAATGGCCTCTATTTCCAGCTATGATGGAATTGCTTGTTGGTAACAATTCTCTTTAAAAAAAACACCCCTAAAATCTAGACAAAAAACAACAACAACGAGTAAATGTAATTCTACCACCGTGTGTGAGAAAACTATAAGTGATTTGGCAGCTGGCTTTTTTTGTGTGTTTATATTTATTTTCCAAGTTTCATAAACTCAGCAAGAATAACTTTTTCTATATTCATTAAGAATAACCTTTTCACTTAGCAACCACAGAGAGTTACTACAAATAAAGTATAACTACATTTTTTCCATTATTTGCGTTCTCTGTCAGTAGTTACAATAGAATGATTATTCTCATGTAAGGGCCTTAGATACCATTTCATGCTATTAAAATTGTACACATCCTTTGAACCAACAGTTTCATTTATGGAAATTTACCTTCTAAAGTATATTCACACATCTGTCTAAACACAGGTAAACAAGAACAAATATTGCGTATAGATGTATATTCTGGAGCATTTGTTGTTGGGATACTAGAAACAAGGTCCACTAGGGGATTGTCAAATAAGGGTAATACATGGATATAAACATGGATATATACATCTTTCAAAAATTAAAGGATGATCTGTATATGCTGATAGACTGTATGCCTTTGATTAAACATCTTTGGTTCAAACAGCAGAAATCAAATCTGGAGTACTCGAGCCAAAACGAAGTGAACTGGAACATTATGAGTTGGTCCACAGAATGGCCCAGAGGCTGGAGAGCAGAAGAGGAACTGGCAACCCCAGACCACTCAGGACCTCAGGTATCACTCCATCATCCTCTCTGGGTGCTGGCAGTGGCCTTCAAATGCTTTAATCCTTTAGTCACTCTGGTTGAGATTCACTTTAAAAAGCGAGAGAGCGAGCTTGCATACCTCACCCTTGGCTACCACCGAAGACAAAGGACTTCATTTGCATTCCCACGTGTGCAAAAGGAAAAAGAGGTGATCCCACAAAATACGATTAGGGAGCTATTTGGAAAGGCAAAAAAATATTGTACACTACAAAAAAAAAAAGAGTCTTCTACATAATGTGACAGGAATAAAAAAGGTACATACGTAGTAAGTCACCATTTGTATTTTTTTTCATGAGAGAATATATATTACAGATATATGTGCAGAAGGTATTCTGAAAAACAAGCAAATGAACAAAACTAAAACCCTACTAGAAACACCATAGCATCTGTATCTCTCATTAGGGCCCTCAGTTCAATAAGAATAAAACTGTCCTCGGCTGTATTTTCAACAACACACCACAACGCTCACAATAAAAAGTTTCAGAGTGAATACAAGAATGCAGTTCAAAGCAAGAGAAGAGGGGATCTGGGGGCAGGGGGAGAAAGAAGAGAGACTGACTTTTCACACATTAATTTTTAAAAATCAAGTTTTTGTAGTCCTTTCACAGAAAAAAGGGTAAAGAGAATTAGTAATTACAATATACACATCTTTTTATTTGAAAATTCCTTACTCTAGGAAGCTTGGGGATTGTTGTAATGGATGGCCAGCCTCACCCACTCTCCCCTGCACCATCTCGCTGTACGCACCCAGTGAGAGTCAAGCAGAAAAGGCTGCATTGTCCAGTGGAACGCACCAGCTTCAGCAGGGGGAGCGCCCCGCCCCTGCGCAGCACACAGGGCAACCCAGTCCCTCCTGGGCCTCAGGAAAGAATGACTGTGCAAAGATAAATAGTCAAGGGTTATTTGGTCATCACACTGGGGCTCCAGCTCTCTGGAAGTCTGCACTGATAGCAAAAACATTGCTGACTGTCTAAATAATTTGAATGATATTAGGAAAGAGACTCTGAAAAGAGGAAAACAATGGCTTCACGACAGCAAGCTGACAGTGGAACAGAATTTTGTGGGCTGAGATGATTGTAGAAGCAAACAATGGTGATATTGTCCTTCTGGTGTTATTGTTGTGCGATGCCGTAATTTATGGATGAAGTGGGATCTCACACAAAATAAACAGACGTGAATTTGTTAACTAATACAGTAAGCATAGAACATTCTGCTATGTGAGAAGAGAAATGAGAATGTTTTCTATACCTCTGCTATCTGCTGAACAGAAATATGTTTATATTTGGCATAAAGTCTTGCTTTCCATTGTTTTCACTAGCTTTTCAAGAATATCCTTTTTCATTTAATCTTGAAAACAGATATAAAATGTGGGTGAAAGAGGAATACTGTCAACATGTATCACTATACAATTATTTTATAGTTTGACAACTTAAAAAAAAAAAGAGTGCATTTTACCAGCCAGAGAAAAATCTGTAAAAGTGTCAACTAATTTACTCTCTTCTTTGAAAATGTAATGCCTCTCTAACCACAGATACTAAGGTAATGTGATAGCAATAACAACAATAACTATTTCTCTGTCACAAGTAGTTCATGATGTTCTGTTGAAAAATTTAGTTTCAATTACACATAGAAAAGCGGAACCATGTCTCTCTGACCTATAAAAAGTAGGTTTATAGCTCAGTAAGCCCGGTTAGTCGGAGAAGGCAATGGCAAGCCACTCCAGTACTCTTGCCTGGAAAACCCCATGTGCTGCAATCCATGGAGTCGCTAAGAGTCAGGCACGACTGACCGACTTCACTTTCACTTTTCACCTTCATGCATTGGAGAGGGAAATGGCAACCCACTTCAGTGTTCTTGCCTGGAGAATCCCAGGGACGGTGGAGCCTGGTGGGCTGCCGTCTATGGAGCCGCAGAGAGTCGGACACGACTGAAGTGACTTAGCAGCAGCAGCAAGCACTGTTAGTGAAAAATAACCATTATTATTAAAACATTATTATTATTATTATTATTATCCATTATTACTCATGGAATTCTTAGATTAACCTTTAATAAACTGGATAGGAGATAAATTATGTACCTTACATATCAATGCTGGGAATACTGCCTGACACATGGTAAGGAGCGGATATTTGTTGAATGAGTAAATATTTGATTTTTCTATGAGCAAGGTATTATTCTAAGTTGGGGATACATTTGTCAAAGACAAAACTAAGTCTGAGACAAAATTCACAAAGAGTATTTATTCATAAACTTGAAAGGGAACTTACAAGCTGTCACTTTCATTTCAGCAGGGATTCACGGGTGCTAGAAAGGAGAGGAAGTTACGTTGCACAAGAAAGGAAAATCTAAGATAGCCTCTGATGGACAATGGTTCTATTAATACTAAGATGGGATTTTCAAAGCCCTGGTTTGGCCACCATTGGGCAAGTAAGCAACATAGGGACACTTGTTAAATAGATGCTAGGGGCAGAGAGTTTTCCATGCCAGTAATTTTCTGGCACATAAGGTATTCAAAGTGGTATGCTGTTAATAGTCAAATGATCATGGTGGTCTTGTATGAGAAGCTGCCTACAACCTGGGTCCTCTTTCTCTCTCTCTCACACACACACAGAAACAAATTTTGTCTCTACACAGGCAAAACAAAAAACATAAAACTCCTGAAAAAAATCTAAAAATAAATAAAATAAGACATCAACTTCAAAATGGAAAATGCCACTATCACCCCCAAATCCTAAATGCAATAAAAGTAAGAATAATATCTCTTCAATTGTTCCTGAGAATTCACCTGATAGAAGCAAATTTGCTTTTTTATTCAAACCTTATTTAATCACAGATGTGGTCTCAAGACAAAGATAAACAATTCTATTTTTTCCTGAAATTTACATCATGTCAGTGAAACATTTTCCTGAAGACAGTAGAGCCTGCTTTCCATAGGTGTTATCATGTTTACTGTGCAAAATAACCACCTTTAAAAAAAAAAAAGCTTGCAAACATGATTTAGAAGTTAACCGCAAGGATTCTCAACCTTTCAATGCCTATGTCTTTATTTATTAATTTATGAAAATGCCATGGGGAAGGCAGTATTAGTGACCATGGGAAATTTTAAGAAATTAAATAGACCTCTGGCTTGGTTCCCAGAAAAAAAATGTCAGTCCCTGCACAGAAAACCAGGCGAAAGATAAAAAAGATTCCATTATATCTATAATACAATCTTCTTATGGCTTTAGTACAAGTTTCTTCTCTGCTAACAGAAGTCCCTGCAGAAGGTTTAAACAATCCCAACAATTTCATTATGTGAGCGTAGCTAAATCCAATAAAGTAAAAAGGCCTACAGAGCCTTCCCATATGCTCAATTCTAGACCTTTTCCTTCTCTGGGACTCAGAGAACTCACTGGCTGGAAACTGATTCTCTCCCGATTGCCCGGAGCACAAATCTTGCTTTGTTGACATCAACGCGAGCTCTCCTGAGGACACACAAAGAAAAGAAGAAGCTATTAGAATTTCTCGTGACCCTGCTCTGAGCCAAATCCAGCTTGGCTTAAATGAATGAAAATGCTTGTTACGTGGCCCAAGAAGCTACTTTGTCCATTTGAAAATTAATTAGACCGTAGCTAGATGAACAACCGTAAGATGCTTTCACAATGTTCGTAGATGGATGACCTTGGCAGAGTTCCCGATTTTAACAAGTTTACCCTAAAGCAAAAACATGGCCTTTTGGCTGAGCTAGTGCCTACAATTATAATGCTTTCCTGAGTGGTAGCCAAGTGCTCAGCACAATCCCATCAAAAAGGAAGTTAAGAAGAAAGCAGTTAAAACTTTCACATGCAGTTGTAACAGAAGATGTTCTTGAAGGAAAGTTTATGTCTCTATCAGCCAATTTAGTTACCCATTTCACAGCTGGACTGGGAGAAAATGTTAAAATCTTGTACATACCATGATCCACTCTTAATTAAGACTCCCCCAGGGTAGGGATTCCGTTGCTCCTTGTGGTGTAGAGGGACCAGAGGATTGGTAGATTAACTGAAAGAATAAAACACAGACCCACAAGTTAATCTGTTTTTCAAATGTTGAGTTGAGGGTGTTCCTGAATGGCTATGGATCACCTTTGGGTATAAGATTCTGATCCACTCCACTCACAAAGATAGTAACAGTTACTTTATAAAGCAATCTACATTGAGGAAGGTCTTTATTAAATATTAGGTATGACAATATAGAATAGCAAAGAGAGATAAGAAAGCCTTCCTCAGCGATCAATGCAAAGAAACAAAGGAAAACAATAGACTGAGAAAGACTAGAGATCTCTTCAAGAAAATTAGAGATACCAAGGGAACATGTCATGCAAAGATGGGCTCGATCAAGGACAGGAATGGTATGGACCTAACAGAAGCAGAAGATATTAAGAAGAGGTGGCAAGAATACATGGAAGAACTGTACAAAAAAGATCTTCACGACCCAGATAATCATAATGGTGTGATCACTCACCTAGAGCCAGACATCCTGGAATGTGAAGTCAAGTGCCTTAGAAAGCATCACTACGAACAAAGCTAGTAGAGGTGATGGAATTCAGCTGAGCTCTTTCAAATCCTAAAAGATGATGCTGTGAAAGTGCTGCACTCAATATGCCAGCAAATTTGGAAAACTCAGCAGTGGCCACACAACCGGAAAAGGTCAGTTTTCATTGCAATGCCAAAGAATGCTCAAACTACTGCACAATTGCACTCATCTCACACACTAGTAAAGTAATGCTCAAAATTCTCCAAGCCAGGCTTCAGCAATACGTGAATCTGAACTCCCAGATGTTCAAGCTGGTTTTAGAAAAGGCAGAGGAACCAGAGATCAAATTAGATCATGGAAAAAAGCAAGAGAGTTCCAGAAAAACATCTATTTCTGCTTTCTTGACTATGCCAAAGCCTTTGACTGTGTGGATCACAATAAACTGTGGAAAATTCTGAAAGAGATGGGAATACCAGACCACCTGACCTGCCTCTTGAGAAACCTGTATGCAGGTCAGGAAGCAACAGTTAGAACTGGACATGGAACAACAGACTGGTTCCAAATAGGAAAAGGAGTACGTCAAGGCTGTATATTGTCACCCAGCTTATTTAACTTATATGCAGAGTAAATCGTGAGAAATGCTGGGCTGGAAGAAGCACAAGCTGGAATAAAGATTGTTGGGAGGATTATCAATAACTTCAGATATGCAGATGACATCACCCTTATGGCAGAAAGTGAAAACTAAAGAGCCTCTTGATGAAGGTGAAAGAGGAGAGTGAAAAAGTTGGCTTAAAACTCAACATTCAGAAAACCAAGATCGTGGCATCAAGTCCCATCACTTCATGGGAAATAGATGGGGAAACAGTGGAAACAGTGACAGACTTTATTTTTGGGGGCTCCAAAATTACTGCAGATGGCGATTGCAGCCATGAAATTAAAAGACACTTACTCCTTGGAAGGAAAGTTATGACTAACCTAGATAGCATATTAAAAAGCAGAGATATTACTTTGTCAACAAAGGTCCGTCTAGTCAAGGCTATGGTTTTTCCAGTAGTCATGTATGGATGTGAGAGTTGGACTATAAAGAAACCTGAGCACCGAAGGATTGATGCTTTTGAACTGTGGTGTTGGAGAAGACTCTTGAGAGTCCCTTGGACTACAAGGAGATCCAACCAGTCCTTCTTTTTTTTTTTTTAAACCAGTCCTTCTTAAAGGAGATCAGTCCTGGGTGTTCATTGGAAGGACTGATGTTGAAGCTGAAGCTCCAATACTTTGGCCACCTGCTGCGAAGAGCTGACTCATTTGAAAAGACCCTGATGCTGGGAAAGATTGAGGGCAGGAGGAGAAGGGGACGACAGAGGATGAGATGGTTGGATGGCATCACCGACTCGATGGACATGAGTTTGGGTAAACTCTGGGAGTTGGTGATGGACAGGGAGGCCTGGAGTGCTGCGGTTCATGGGGTCACAAAGAGTTGGACACGACTGAGCAACTAAACTGAACTGAACTGATGACAGTATAACTGACGCTGAACTCTGCAACATGGATTTGAGGACAGAGATTATAGGAGGTGGACAAATTGTATGGAAATAAAATTCCCCACTGTTCACAGAGCAATATTTAAAACAGTCAAGGCATGGAAGCAAACTAAATATCCATCAACAAGATTGGATTAAGAAGATATGGTGTATATATACAATGGAATATTACTTTTCCATAAAAAGAGTATACTACTGCCATATGCAATAACATGGATACACCTAGAGAAAATTATGCTTAGTGAAATGTCAGGGAAAGGCAAATACTATACAGTATAACTTATATGTGGAGTCTAAAATAATATAAATGAATGTATATACAAAACAGTAACAGACTCACAGAGTAAAAAATAAACTCATTGTTACCAAATGGAGGGACAAATTAGAAGAATGGAATTAATAGACATAAACTACTATATAAAGTAGATAAGCAACAAGGATGTGATGTATACCACAGGGAATTATACCCACTATATCACAATAGCCTATAATGGAATATCACGTGCAAAAATACTGAATCACTATGAAGTGCTTGTGAAACTAACACAATACTATAAATCAACTCTATTTCAATTTTTTTAAAAAAATTCCAGAAACTATCAAAATTACAGACATTTTGAAAAGTTTGCCCAAACCACCACTTTTTATTAATTCATTTATTTTTTATTGAAGGATAATTGCTTTACAGAACTTTGCTGTTTCTGTCAAACCTCAGCATGAATCAGCCATAGGTATACCTATATCCCCTGCCTTTTGACGCTCTCTCCCATCTCCCTCCCCATCACACCCCTCTAGGCTGGCACAGCCCCTGTTTGAGTTACCTGAGCCATACAGCAAATTCCCATTCTTTATTGATAAAAAGGCTCGAAAGTTGACTCTGCCCTCATGATAGCCGACTGGGGCAAGGACAGACCTTTGACCTTGACAGAGCCAGTTCCCTGGCCTATGCTGACCAATTACATTCTTCCTCTGGCTTCACTCAATCTCCTGTGTGCGTGTTTTCTCTTTCTGAGGAACACAGTGGAACATCTTCAGGCATAAAGATGATGAAACAGAGGCACGAGGTGGCCTCGGTGGAGGAGAATGGTTCAGGTGTTGAAAGAAGAACAGAGGTAAGAGATCATGCCAGCTTTAATTTCTTGAGATAGAGGAAAATTATAAAAACTTAGGAAGAACAACAATGAAGCAGGCCACTAGACTCAGGAATCTTTCCTCTGGCTCACCCCCCATGAAGAATTTATATAGTTTACGTGCACAAACAATTAGATGCACTGTTTGGTAGGACAACTCTTCCTGCCTCCCCTAATTCCAGAGCTCTTCTGTGTCCTCTATGACTTAATAATTATCCACCATCATCACTCTATTCACTCCTTCTGAAAGAAACTTATGTAGATCTGGCCTCTGGAAAAATCTAATACATTCAGAAATCTTTAGGTTGTATAGTTCCATGGATATCAGGGAATGAGTGACTCTGGTAAAAGTGTGTTGAAATGCAAATATTAGTCTCTGAGTCATGTTTGACCCTTTGTGACCCCATGCACTGTAATCTACCAGGCTCCAGGCAATAAGACTGAAACAGGTAGACAGTCCCTTCTCCAGAGGATCTTCTTGACCCAGGGATCAAACTCTAGTCTCCTGCATTGCAGTTGGATTCTTTACCATGTAAGTCACCAGGGAAGAGAGATATTAAATACTTCCTCTCGGTGCTCCCAAATTAGAGACTGGATAGAGTTAAAGACCCATTGAATAGAGTTAGAAACATCACACTGTTTCCTCCCCCATGGGAGGAGGAAAGCCACTTGACTTCTCCAGGATAAAATATTTCCTAAGTTAAACAGCAGGATTGGCCACTTTTATGTTATCACAGGAGGTTACCTTTGCTAGCAAGTGAATAATTTGGCATCCTTAAGGCACACTGACTACTCTGGATTTGTAGAGATGTCTTCTATCACTTCCCTGGTGCCTCAGATGCTAAAGAATCTGTCTGCAATGTAGGAGGCCATGATTCGATCCCAGGGTCGGGAAGATTCCCCGGAGAAAGAAAGGGCAACCCACTTCAGTATTCTCACCTAGAGAATTCCATGGACAGAGGAGCCTGGAGGGCTGAAGTTCATGGGGTCACAAAGAGTCGGACACAACTGAACGACTAACACTTTCACTTTCTTTCCTCTATCACTTCAGGGAAGTCCCCTCTATAGGCTCACGTGTGTCAGATTCTGGCCCCCTGCTTTCTGCCAATGGTTTGAGTGTTTTCACCCTCCACCCAAAGAACCATAACTCTCATAGAATCTCCAACAAGTATGTAGAACTGTGGATGGCTTCGAGACTCTATGTTCTGTCTCTTTCTCTTCCATTTAGAGGGGAAGTGACCTACAGGATCACTTTCAAAAGGTGGACTGACCAACAAAGAACCCAGAGGAGGCAACACAGAGACCCCCCCAGGATGGCTAAAGTGGGTCCTGTAACAAGCATGGAAGACAAACAGAAAGCCTGATTTGACAAATATGCAAACAGGCCCATCACAGGCAAAGTAAAATGTTGAATACAAAAGCACAAATCAGCAGTAATAGCAACAGCAATTTCTATTTTCCCATGATGCTTCATAGTTCTCAAAGCACTTGTGAATATCTTATCACAGCTAAATATGCAGTTTGCTGTTATCATACCCAGACTGCAGATGAACAAACCGATCCTCCAAGACGTTAATCAACTTTGCCAGAAGCGCAAGGCATAATTGTGGATAAGAACACATGCTGTAGAGGCAGAGAGACTTGAGTTGGAATCTTGGTTCCCACTGTTTATTAAGTGCATGAGAAGACTGGGACAAGTAGTTAAATCTTGCCATACCTCTATTTATCTGTAAAACTGAACCAACTTATAAGAACTAAGCACTGTTCTAAAAGTTATATTACAGATACAATAAACATTCTCCCCAAACTCCTGTAAGATAGAAACCCCATTTTACAGTTAAGAAAACTGAGGCAAGTAAAAATTAAGTCACTTGCTTATGATTACACAGCTAGCAAGCTGCAGAAGCGGGAATCACGCCCAGGCCCAGCTTCTCATGATGATACACTACTGCTGTATGTCTTCCAAATCTCTCTCATTAGAAGAGTTAATGGCCTCACAAGACTGCTGTGTATGGTGTAGCAAGAGTTCAAAACATGGCAGCCATTCATTGCTTTTTTAAAGGAGCTTCTCTTATTTACTGACTGTCACTATAGAATGGAGGCTCTCTAAGGGCAGAGGTGTCCATTTTGTCCGCCATAATGGCCCTAGAATATAGAACAGCGCTTGGCACAAGAGGGGCCTAGAAATTACTTGTCAAGTAAATGAAGAGGTGAAGGAATAAGGATCATATTCAGAGGACTTTGGGGGAGTGGAATAGGGAAGGAGTCAGAATAGAACCTGAGTTATTCTCTCTGAGCATATTTTCAAAAGTGGGTACACTGTCAACATCTTTAAAGAAATACCATTAATATGAAAGTTAAGACTGATGAAAAGGCATCTTAGGAAACGGAATGCAATACACAATTGAAACTTCAGAGGCCAGACCTTGAGACAGGCAGACAGGTAGGAGAGGGTTGTCTGGGGTACATGTGCGCATGTCACCTGCTGGTGCTGTAAACTCTACAGCCTTCTGCCTCCCCCCTAAAGCCTTGCTGTACCTTCTAGTCCAACCACTACTCCCCAGAGTTCTGAATCTGGCTGCATCCCTGGACCCACTGAACCAACTGGGGAGCTGAATGGAACCCAAGCCTCCTGACTCCTATCTCAGTTTTCTATCACCCTTCATGACCTTAAACACCCCCAAAGGATTCCATAAATGGACGAGGATCCAAATGAAAGAACTAGATTGAAGGTAGGCAGGAAAGTGAGAGTGTCCTTTAAATGCCAATAGGCACTGCCTTTGGCATAACAAAGGAGTTAAAACATAATTAAGATCTGAAGACCGATTGCAGGAATGTGTATGATTATTTTTATTATTTTTCCTCTTTCTATCTTCGTGATAGGATGTGATCAACCTTGGCCATGCTCCGTTGCTTAGTAGCAGACAGTTAGAGTTTTAATTATATACTAAAATAAGCTAAAGAACAGAAAACTGCTTTATGTCTAATACGTATATATCAAGAAAGGCATGTGACAGCATCTAAATTGCTTTAGTGCCTGATAAAGAGTGCCTCCGGTAGGGTTGTCATCAAAAGATCACAGACGGAGTAGGAAAGTATTATTAATAAAGCTGCTACTCTATTTATATGTCTTCCATTGTTTGTGATTCCTTGTTAGAAGCTAGAAATGAATTTTTATCTACCACTAATTTCATCAGTGTTTTTTTTTTCTCCTAGTCAGAGGAGGAAAAAAAAAAAAAAAAACACTTTTATCAATTGCACTGCCAACCGTGGTCCTCCAAATAGAATTCTTTTCACTCCTCCAGATCTTCAATTCCCAAAATATTATATCTCACAATAAAAAACTAAAGAATTAGTCCATTCATTCTTTCAATGTTCTACAAAGTCATGTGCCAGCAGCAAACCCCAGAGGCGTTCTTGGCCCTCACAGAAATTTAAGGGAAGGGAAAGATGATAAATAAGTAAAACAATGAAAAGATAATCACAGATTCTAACAAGGGCTATAAAAGAAATAAAGTATATTATGTAGGATTATGTTTAGCTGCAAGTGATAGAAGATTCAAAACCATTTGGCTTTAACCAAGGCTGTGATTCAGCCCAGTATGTATTTAGGTAGTATCAATTTTTTAACGTTGGCATCTATTCAGACTGATCAGTGCCTGATTCTCTTTGGTTGGTTCAGATTCATATGCTGGAGAAGTTGTATATATGTTGACTATTGATTATGGTTTAAAGAGTTTTTTCTCCCTTTCTCTCATATTAAGAAAGGTTCTTCATAATGGGTAAGGCAGCTTCATGAATTCAGCAAGGACCCAGATTTTGTTGTTCACCATTTTCTGCACCTGGTTCCCAACTCATGGTCTAAGATGACTGCTTGGGTTCCAGCCATTACATCTACATGAAGAACAAAAGTGAAAAGAGAGCCATACCTCCATCGCTTGAGGATAACTTAGTGTTTACCCCAATAACCAGAATATGGTTCATGGCTGCAAGGGAAGCTGGAATAGGTAGACTTCATTTAGAAAGGCAAATGCTCACCTGGAAATTAGGCAGAAATTCTACTGCTAAGAAAACAGGGAGGACGTCCCTGATGGGCTGGCTAGTGGTTAAGAATCCACTTGCCAGTGCTGGCGACATGGATTTGATCCCTCCTCCTGGAAGATCCCGCATGCCCTGGGGCAACTAAGCCCGTATGCTGAAACTACTGAGCCTGTGCCCCCTAGACCCCATGCTTTGCCACAAGAGAGAGAAGTCTGCATATTCCAACTAGAGAGTAGCCCCCACTTGCCTCAACTAGAGAAAGCCCACATGCAGCAACGAAGACTCAGTGCAGCCAAAAATAAATTAATTGCAAAAAACAAAACAGGGAGCACACATAAAGACAGGTAAGTAGACCTCGCCACGCAGAGTGATGGGCCGCAGGGCGACTGATACACAGAGTGCTGCTTTCAATAGTGTAGTCAAACAGGGCAGTCAGGAGGCAACAGCTGAGCTGAAGCCTAGGGCATGCAAGTGACCCTGCCAAGTGCATCAGAGGCAAAGGACTCCAGGCAACAACGATGTCTTTTTCAAAACAGATCAATAGATTTTTATCTCATTTTATAAGTAATATTATGCAACTATGACGTTTTCCTGAGCTGCCTGATAATCCGTTTTCTTCCCTAATTCTTAGTTGTCCAAATCTCAAAGCACGTTACATGATATTTGAGGTTATTGCAACAGGCAACTACTGTCACCTGTAATTCTGAACCTGGGAGGAAGATAGCTGAGAAGGTATTTAGCAGCAAAATACTACTTGATGTATTATTTAGGGGTGCTTCTACCAGGGTGGGGGTATGGTAGCCAAGCCAAACAAAATGTGCATCTAGTATGTCTTAGAAACCACCATGAGTGGTGTAAATATCGTGTTAGATTCAGACAAAGCCACTTACAAATTAGGGTATTAAATCACAACTCACATTACAATAACATGATTTGGTTTGGTGTTCACTGGAATAGAACTGATCGTATGGAACTAATGTGATGTTTTGTGCAACTGTCACATTCGTTATGCATTTGTTACGTGATTTTCGTGGGTGCCAGCGTGTAATTCATTGGAATAAACAGAAAAGCCTCACAGCATGAAAGCCTAAGCTGTAAAGGGGAATCTGCCTTCCCATCCTATAATTAAGGTGATATCACACCCAGTGCATTTTCTTAATGAATATCTTACACTGACATCAAAGAGAAAAAAAGAAATTGGTGATAACTGTTTATTTCTGTAGACTTCATGTGAACAAAGGTCATTATAAAGCCAATGAATTTCATCTAAATTTATCTTCCAATGGCGCTTCCCAGGTGGCTCAGTGGTAATGAATTCACCTGCCAGCACAGGAGATGTGGGTTCGATCCCTGGGTTGGGAAGATCCCCTGGAGGAGGAAATAGCAACCCACTCCAGTGTTCTTGGGAAAATCCCATGGACAGAGGAGCCTGGCGGGCTACAGTCCATGGGGTTGCAAAAGAGTCAGACATGACTTAGTGACTAAACATCTTCCAATGGCAATCCTCCTTACTAAAGAAAACAGAGATAGTGTGTATGGAGATGGATGGATATGGATATGTGTGTTTTAAGACTTCTTCTTGACTCTGCTGACCCATCCACAGAAGAGGGGAATTGCCATTATTACATGTTTGGAGGAAGAAGCTCTAAGAATATACTTTTTCTAAATTGACTAGATTCCCTACACATCTTTATGTATCTACAAACATAAGACATAGTCTATGGAATCAAGAAATCATGTCTGTCCCAAAGCTGTGAGGATGTGAGGCTCATTTTCAAGTGCAAAGACTATGTCCTTTTTTAACCTCTGTAACTTCAACACCTGACACAATGTTTGACATAGGGTGGTTGCTCAGTAAGGTTAAATGAATGAATGGTAACTCTCCTTCACAATTTTCACATACTCTATAGCTCTTTTAAGTCCTTGCCGAAATCCAATCTGACAAAAATCCAATATATAATAAAATTCCAAGACCATGGAAATTAGAATTGATCATTGAGAAACCAGTAGCATACAGGATTCTATTGCACATATCCCCTTCCCTCTGGAAACCTATCTCAATTCAAAACAGTAAATGCACACAGTGACCACACCGTACTGCAGTATACACATTTAGGTGTGAAAAAAAAAGGAAACTGTATTCCCCCCCCCGCCCCTAAAATTAGACTTCATTGCTAATTGAAGTTTCCCACCTCTTATTAAGGAGGTGGAAGGATAATCTTTGAAATTGGGGGTTCCATTCCTTTTCTCAAAAGGTTTTGCCTCAGATTTGAGGGACTCTTTAGAAAAGAGGCATTAGGGTAAGCAAAGCTTCAGGTCCCCCCTGCTACTGTCTCTGATCCTTGGCAATGGGCCCAGGTAGGTTACTGATGAGTCGTCCCTCACAGCCTTCTCTGTAAGGTCCTTCCCAACTGGTCATTTTCTTCATTAATGCCAGGCGTTCCTAGCGGGTGACAATGCTGCCTAAAGGCCCTACTCTACCTAAATGCTCCAGGAGTCTTTTTTGTCCTCTACAGAATGGCTTCATCTTTAGGAACTTACCTGGGAAGACCTTCCTGCCCTCTCTACTCTCAGATCCCACCAAACTACCTGAGCTTTTGCCATCTCCCCAGGCTGTGGTCTAAGCAACACTGCACAAGATCTGATTCCTCTGGTGTCCACCAACACCTCTGCTCCCCGACCTTTCCTTTACCCCAAACTTGGGAATCTTTTTGGAGTCTGTTAAAAGAAATTTTTGTATCCCAAGTATTGTTCCTGTGCTGCGAAGTCTTTCCTATCTCACTGTGAAGAGACTTCTCTGCTTTCCCTTTTCTGAAGTCACATCCCTCTGCAGGGTCCATGAACACAGAATAATCAAGTCCATGAACTTGTGGAGCCATCAAGGAGGAGGTTACAGTACAGAGGGAATACTTGGGTTAGTATGATATGAAAATATGATTCTACCCAGTAAGTTCTCTGTGGGGACATGGAGCTGGAGGCAAGAAAGGAAGTGAGAGCCTGGGGATGGGGATGGGCAGTAACAGGAAACGCTGTGGAGGGCTGTGGAAGCAGCAAGTGAAGGTTAGCAGAGATGCCCCAGGGCCCAGATTTGAGGGGTTTGGGATTACTTAAAGCCTAATCCACGAAGACCCAGCAATCAAGGAAGACCTAGAAACCAGTAGCCAGAAGCACTCCGGTAACAAGCGCTTAACGATGAAACAGAGCCAAATTTATAAGAGGAAACTTTTTTTAAAAAAAAGGAAAAAGACTTCAAATCGTTGACACTTCTCCCATCCAGAGGGGACCCACATTCCCCCTCTCCTCCTAAATCAGAGAGGGCCGGTGATTGCTCTGATCAGTAGAGAAGCAGAAGTAACGCCTTCGGACCTGTGAAGCTAGGTCTTAAAGCCATGCAGCTGCCGTCTGGGTTTTGCGAAACACCGGCTCTTGGCTTCCTCCCTCTCAGACACCAGCCACCAAGCTAAGCGAAACCCAAGCCACATGGAAAGGCCACGTGTGGGCACTGTGGTGAACAGCCTCAGCCGAGCCAAGTCTTTGAGTCATCCCGGCTCGGGCGCCAGACTTGGGAGCCAAGAAGCCTCTGGAGGAGTCTAGCCCTCAGCTGCTGAGTCATGGCCAGCTGTCGACATCCTCCCAGCTGCGGCTCCAGACATCATGGAGCAGAGATAACACCAACCATGCCAGCTAGGTCCTATCCAAGTTCCTGACCTGCAGAAGCCATGAGCATAATAGGATGGCTTTTGTTTTATGCCATGATTTCAGGTGGGTTTGTTATGCAACAAAAGATAAGTAGAAGAGTTGGGAAACAGAAACGAGAAAAGCAAGGCAGTGGGCTGGAGCTGCTCACTGCTAGATTGGAAGGTCGGTCCAAGAAAAAAATTAGCCTCTAGTGCACAGTAAGAGCTGACATCTGAATGTTAGTCTGTGGTGTTTCTGACATGTATTCATTAATTTAGCCTCACAACTGTCTGAGGTAAGGAATATTATTTATGGACATTTTACAGTTAAAGAAAGATAGGTAGAGACATGTTGGATTTCTAGCCCAAGGTTATACGATTGTAAGTGGAGGGCATTGAAATAAAATCCACTGGTGTGGCTTGTGTGGGACTTGTGTGGTCATGCAGAAAACTGTAAACCTATTTGAGAAGATTCTGTTAGCCTTTTTAACAAAAGAAAAAACAACTGGTCTTTTCCCTCAAGGAATTCTACTTGAAAGATAACAAGAGAAAAGAAGTTGGATGTTTTTATCCTATTTCAGCTCCAATACTTTGGCCACTTGATGTGAAGGGATAACCCATTGGAAAAGGCCCTGATGCTGGGAAAGATTGAAGGCAAAAAGAGAAGAGGGTAGCAGAGAATGAGATGGTAAGATAGTATCACCAACTCAATAGACATGAATTCGAGCAAACTCCAGGAGATAGTGAGGAACAGGGAAGCTTGGCGTGCTGCAAGTCCATGGAGTCACAAAGTGTCAGACAAAACTTAGTGACTGGACAACAACAACCATTTCAAACACTATTTATGGCTAAATGGAGTTTGGGTTTTATAGATACTAAGATATATTGGCTAATAATAAAATTAATTTATCTGGAGAAAAGACAACTATTGTTTAAAAGAAAACACTAGTATAAACACAACTGGAGAGAAAATAACAATAACCATCAAGTGTTGTTAAATGTGGAAATAACTGGTTTTTATATTTTGTCTTATTAATCTTCACTCCAGCCCTCTGAGATGGTCTTAAACTATTTACCTAAGAAGCTATTACATATCCTATACCCTTGAAAAAAGATGAGAAAAATGGCATTTCAGGCTTCTTTCCCCACAGTGCATAGCATTTATAGTGTCACTGTATAATTTTTTATTTTTGGCAATGTATATATAGATAAAATGTCCTCTTTTCAGGGGTTCTTCATCTCAAACTAGATATGATTAAATAAAAAGTTCGGGGGACAACAGAAGAAATAAATACCCAAGGCTGTTATTGAGTCTTGTATAATAATCCCAATAAAGAGATTAAATCTGCCAACGGTTTTCACTAACCAAAGTAAGATAGACCTCCCATGTTTTGGTTTACTTTCCTTTTTTCTTCCTACTGTTACAAAAGAATAACTATATCTCATAAGCCTTGTCTAGGAAACACACAAAAATCCTTAGATGGCTTTTAAAATTCTAATTCAACTATCCTCATCCAAGCTACAAAGAGAAATTTACATCTGTTTTTGCTTAGGTAGAGAAAAAAAAAATGCACTGATTTACATTATTTGAGTAGTAGGCCAGTAAAACATAGTGAAAATCCTTAAGTAGCGTCATTAAAGAAAAGGATGAAGAGGAAGAGCAGGGGAAAAAAGGAGAAGGAAGAGGAGGAGAAAACATTGCTTCCTTCCAATAAGCATATAGTATGTTTTCGAGCACAGCCAAGTAATAACAGAAGATTTCAGACTACAGACTTTAGATGAGTCCCCCCTTTTTTTTTCACATACAGTCTGGATATGAGAGGTACAGGGCTGGAGAGCAGCCGTGCTACAGTCAACGTCGGGCAGCTGTCTCCCGGTTCCAAGCAGCTGTTTCAGCTCTCCCTCTTTTCCAGCCCATAGGAAGTAAGACATAGAGGGCTGCTCACATCCTGTTATCCAGAATTCAATGGCATGGTCTCATCTAGTTGTAAGGGAGGCTGGAAAAAAAGGAAGTGAGCAATGCGGCTATGTGCTGAACTAAAATTCAGAGCATTCTATCATTAAAAGGAAGAAGAGAAAATACGGACAATTATCCGTCTAAATCATGGACCAGAGATTGGAAAATTATGGCCCGAATCTGACTTACCACCCGCTTCTGAACAGCCTGTGAGGTGACTGGCTTTTACAAATGAAGATTTACATCAATTTGATCAACATTTACAATCAGTTTAGTTAGTGTTGTTGCTGCTGCTAAGTCACTTCAGTCGTGTCCGACTCTGTGCGACCCCATAGATGGCAGCCCACCAGGCTCCCCTGTCCCTGGGATTCTCCAGGCAAGAACACTGCAGTGGGTTGCCATTTCCTTCTCCAATGCATGAAAGGGAAAAGTGAAAATGAAGTTGCTCAGTCGTGTCCGACTCTTTGCGACCCCATGGACTATAGCCCACCAGGCTCCTCAGTCCATGGAATTTTCCAGGCAAGAGTACTGGAGTGGGGTGCCATTGCCTTCCCCGTTAGTCAGTGTTAGGAAACACTAACTTCAAACTCCAACTAAGCCAAAAGTTATTCCCCTCAAAAGAGAATTCCTTTCTTTTCATGAGTAGATCTGAGCTACAAACACAGTACTCAAACACAGTACTCAATTGTTACTATTATACTTTGAGGCTCACCAACGAAACACTTGTGGTAATTTGTTCTCTCTCTTTTTATACAAGTAGTGACATACTTTCCTTGATTTTGCCTCTTGACTTGCAAAGTCCACAGTATTAAATATCAGGCCCTTAAAAAAAAAAACTTTGTTGACCCCGGTCACCGTCTGAGCTGGACTAAATTTGTGGAATTCCTGCAAAGCACAGAAAGAATGGCTTACCAGCGGCAGAGCAAAACAGAACCTCATGACCCCAAGGAGTCTGGCCTGTGTTTCTAATCATAGTAAAACCTCTTTAACCAGGTCACCAACCCAGGGACTTCTCTAAGCCAAAGTCCGACGGTGTGGGGGGAGGAAACTAGGGGAGAAAAAAAGTTTCTGCAGAGCCCAAATGAAAGAAATGAAGTTCATGCACTGCACATGCGGAGAACACCCAGATCTTCATATTTCACGTGTGTCTTCCTCATACAAGACACACTTCTATAAACTGATAGTAACTCGAGTGGATTAGCAGTTCACCTGAACCCACTGCAGAGTTTTAACAGTAAATTTGAAGGGCTGGGGAAGAAAGAAGACGAGGTAAGAGCACTGCTCTCTCAGGCCTTTTCATTTAAAGACCGCAAGCTCCATTCCATCTCTGAAGCCCCAAAGGACACCACTATATCACCGCTCAAGGAAGTAATGACCTTAAAGATGGCCTGTGCCATCAAGCACAGGTTGACATCACATTCCTTATGTTCTATTTCAAGAGATAGAGAATAATAAAAATGATGAAGATAGACTTTCCTAGTGGTCCAATAGTTAAAAATCTGTCTGCCAATGCAGGAGACAGGGCTCTATCCCTGGTTCAGGAAGATCCTATAAGACACAGAGCAACTAAAGCCTGGTATGCCACAACTACTGAGCCTGCACTCTAGGGATGGGACTGAGCTGTGGAGTCCTTGAGCCACAGCAACGAGACGCATACGCACTGAAAGGAGGAGAAGCTCCACCCTTACCAGGACTAGACAAAGCCCGCACAGCAACAAAGACCTAGCGCAACCCAAAATAATAAATAAATAAAACACTGAAGAGAAATTTTGGCCAATTAGAGAGATTGGTTATCGAGAACCAATTCATAGGGGGCTTTTCTTCTCCCAAGAACTCATGTAAATAAAACATGGTAATGTACTTATAAGGGCTTCTTGGGTAGCTCAGCTGATAAAGAATCCACCAGCAATGTGGGTGACCTGGGTTCAATCCCTGGATTAGGAGGGCCCCTCTGGAGAAGGGAATGACAACCCACTCCAGTATTCTTGCCTGGAGAATTCCATGAACAGAGGAGCCTGGCAGGCTACAGTCCACCAGCTCACAAAGAGTTGGACACGACTGAAGCAACTTAGCACAGCACAGTACAGGTATTTCCACAATCCTAGCCAACAGATGATTTTAACCTATAACTTTTTTCCAACATTACGTTTTTGGTTTTATTGGCAGTATTATGGCAAGACTTGCCAGTCCTGGTCTACTAGTCACAAATGATTATCTTATACACAAGTGACAGCAAATAAGTTCAAATTGATTTAAGGAGGGAAAGAGGAAGTTGAGGAGAGGGAGCAGAGAGGCAGGGGGTGAAGAGGGAAGAAGGAGAAGAAGAGGAAGAAAAAACAGAAGGAAATGGGGTGTTAAGAAAATACAAGTGGAGCGTACTTTATGTTAAGTGGTCAATACTGTCTTCTCTGAGGAGGTAAATTTTCATCTGAAATATAAATGATAAGGAGCCAATTATTGGGAAAGCAAACATTAATGGTCACAGGCAGAAGGGACATGTGAACAAGAGCCACAGGAGGACCACCTTTCGGCTCTCAGGGCTGCCCGTTTCCACTCGAGAGGGGCCGAGTCCACCTGACTCAGGCGGGAAGTATGCGGCCTGCCTACGCCCCACCCCTGCCCACAGTGATTGGTCCAGGAATATGCCTACTGGCCTAATCAGGCCAAGGAGACTCTGGAAGGATGGAAATGCCTTTTCCAGGCTGGGTGATAAACAAGCAAGGGTGGTTTGGGACCACTGGTCATTTTGCAACCTCACAGAGGAAGTCCAGGTAAGAATGAAGGCCAAGAAAAGGGAGCAGAAGCACAAAAGACAGAGGGCCCCTGACTCAGAGGTTTCGTTTGCGCATCTGAAGTCACTACAGCAGTTTTTCTATATGAATCAGTAAAACCTCCCTTTCAGTTTAACCCAGTGGAATTTGGCTTCCGTCACACGTAACTGAAAGCAACATGACAATGCGCTGGGCTTTGGAAATGACAGAAGTGAAGAGTCCCTGTGTATTTAGAGGACTGTATACTTCATGAGTCCCCTGGACATCTTACTGAAAAGCTTGGATATCCATCTTGGGATAGCCATCTGGCAGAGGATTACATGGTGGTGGTGGTTGGGGGTGGGGGATTGGAAAATCATTTATGAAAACCTAGCCACGAATGATGAAGAGGAGGGAGACACAGATATAGGAATTCAATACCTTCCTTCTCTCCCTTTCCCTCGTACTGTGGTTAAGGTAGAGGGGAGAAAAATCCTAAACTGATACACCTGGGAGTAGCAAGAGTTCAGAAAAGGTAGAGCTTGCCCAATCCTCTCCAAACATACAGTGATGAGTATCTATTGTTCTGCCTGCCTGAAGTCCTCTCCGCCGTATTTTTGGAGCCGCACCACCATCTGGAATCTGGGTGAATCTCACCTCCCTTTCTCTTGGTCCACACAGTTTAGGTGCTGATCACTGAATCTACAGGAGTGGACCACATGACCCAGACCTGGCCATTTGGCATGTTCCACCTTTGAGCCATGGTGGTCACGCTCAAGTAGGCCTCTTCAGAACTAATACAGGGACTTGGCCTTAGCAACAGGGAAGAGGTGCTGGCTTTCAACTGGACCTTGGAACTACCAGGAGTCCTCATGGAGACGATTCACCTGCAGAGAGGAGGGCAGAGTCCAGAAAACTATAGAGGGTCTTCCCTAGTAGTTAAGACACCGTGCTTTCCCTGCAGAGGCATGAATTCGATCCCTGGTCAGGGCACGAAGATCCTTCATGCCATACTGCACAGCCAAAAAATGAGAACAAAAACAAAAAGCACAAAAAACTACAGAGAGGCAGAGAGAATGCCTTGTTTAAGCCCTTTAACTCTGGCACACAGGAAATTACAATCACCATTTAGACTTTTTGGTGATGTGAGCCAACAAATTCCTTTCCCATTGGATAGGAATTCTTCTGTTCACCATTTATCCCCAAGAATGGAAACTGAACAATATGAGTGAAACAAATTTCCAATCTCATTTGTAAGGAGTGGAAAAGATGTGTTAATGTGTTTTCCCTCAGAGTTTGTAATACTGGGACTTCAGGTACCTGATGATTAGCATAGATTTTCTGGGTTAGCCTACAACCAGTTAGTAATTGACATTCTGAGATTTAACCTACAAGATTTAGGGCTTCCCAGGTGGCCCCAGTGGTAAAGAACCTGCCTGCCAATGCAGGAGATGAGATGCAGGCTTGATCCCTGGTTCGGGAATCTCCCCTGGTGGAGGGCATGGCAACCCACTCCAGTATTCTTGTCTGTAGAATCCATGTACAGAGGAGCATGGTGGGCTATGGTCCCTAGGGTCTCAAGAGTCGAACACGACTGAAGTGACTTAGCACACATGCACAGGATTTGCCTACATTAAAAAAAGAAATCATTCACAAGACTGTAAATTCTGAATTCTTGCTAACTTCCTTCCACCAAAAAACCAATGAGCAGGACCTAAAGTTATAAACCAACTGCACTGTGACCAAGACCTCCACCCTCCTTCCCAAATTATCAGGTGTCTCTATCAAAGGAGTAAGAAACATGCATTATAAAGGCCTTTTTTAAAAACCATTCACAGAAAGGGTACACTGAATATGAGCATAACCAGAATTTATATATTCACTAAAAATCAAAACACAAATTACTTTTTGAATCCAAGAATAATGATATCTGAATGGCAATAGATTCCTTAACCAGAATTTTATATTTTCATTGGAAATGAAAACCTAAGATAAAATGCTTAGTTATGAATAATAAAGTTTTAATGGCAGCATTTTCATCCTACACAATAAACAAATGTAAACACACTTACCTTAGGAAAACAGAAGAAATTTTCCTTATCAACTCCATATAATTTCTTCAAAATGTCCAGAATTTTCCAAATGACATTCTTTGGAACTATTAACAAGTATTTTATACACACATACATACACACACACAGTCAGAAAGATTAGGAGATATTACATACTATTCCAGTCCTGAAAACCCTCACGCACATTTTCATATTTCAGAATGTGAAAAGTCTTGCAGTAGAAAACTATTGTAATTGGATTAACATGGTATTGCCCAAAGTGAACTTTCTGAAAATTAACTGTATTTCCTAGTTAACTATATTTCCATTTTGCTTCCTACCCCCACCTCCAAACCCTTATTCCCCAAAGCAACTTTTGGAACAGCTTGTGGAATGAGTTCCATAAAGCAAAGTTTGGGAAACACTAGTTTACTGGCTTCTATCTACACAGATTTTGCTGTCTGAATAATATGTAAGGAACTTTGAGTGACAATTGCACCCATTTGGTTATAACTTTAGCTGACTCCATAATTAGAAATTTAAAATGCAAATTTTTCAAAAGCAAACTGCCTTTACCATTTAGACATGTTGCTGAGATTTATTTGGATTTGGGTACAGTCATATTACTTTCCAGTGTATCTGGTAGAGGTAATAGGCTCCAAAGATCTATAAATATTGAACACAAATAAGATTAGCCATGTCTAAATTTCATATATAAACAAGTCTGACAATTTTAATATGGTAAATGTACTCTGTATTTGGTGGGATGGGGGAGGTATGTGCCTCTTGGGAAAACTGGGAATGGAATGGAAGCTTCTTCATTTATATTCTGCACAAGCTGTACGTGACAGAGATTCATGTTAGCATGGGTGAGGACATGAAACCATGGCTATTGGGCTTCAGAGGTGGCAGCAGAGAATTAAGACATCATTGCCATTTCTCTCTAAATATAATGAAAATCTAACTTTACAACCCTCCTCTTAAATGAGCTTTCCTCATGCTACTTGGCTGTGCATTAAATCTTGGCATACACAAAAAAAATAAAAACACAGTGGTTCTAAAGGTTCATTTATGTTGGCTGGATTAGCAAGATTAACTCCTCAGATGGTGTTCGAAAGAAGTCATCAAATGTAAGTATAATTGAAAATAAAAACCTGAAAAACATTTACATACTGATAGACAAGCGAACAGATAGGATATAGACAAGATACCTTTCTTTAGATACATAACACCTATGTGTATCATAAAGGATTAAAAAAATAATTCTCTAAGGAATACAATAGAGATTCCAGTTTCAGCAAGGTAGATTTTCTGGAAATAGCATTTCTCAGAGCAGAGGCACATGTGCAGAGCAGAAAGGTTTAAAACAAGTTATATTTTTGGTCATTTGTGCTGAAGATGTTGTCACAACGTAGTAAACTGGATTTATTGCTAGTGCTCTAAAATATTTTAATCCTGGATCCTAGAGACAATAATGTCCTCTTCTCCAAAGTAGCCTGTGGGTTCCATCACCTTGCCAATTCACACAAACATCGGCTATATACTAAAATATAGAGTTTCTCAAAATGTGCATGCTTCTGTTGACACATATGATGATTTGAGGTGACCTGGGAGTATTCTTCTATTTTAATAATGAAAGTGGTTATGATGATAATATACAAATAGCTATACATATTGAACATTTACCATGTGCTGCCAAGCAAAAATTCTAGCTCATTGATTTGAATACTCTTCACAAGACCACTTTGTGGTAGCTGCTTTTATTATTTCCAATGAACAGAAAGAAAATGGAGGCACAGAGAAGCTAAGTAAATTGCTCAAAATCACACAGCTGGAAATGGGCAGAGATAAGATTTCAAATGAGTAAATTTGGCTGAAGGCTATGCTTTGCCATTTCATGGATCAATCTACTTGCTTTTTAAGTCGGTTTGCTGAATAAAGATTTAAGAAAGGTAAGTCTTTGCATATGAAATACAATTATACAAGCTGTAGACAAATGTCTGATGTTAAGATAACAATTTGGGGTGGGGAGGGGCGCACAGAGCTAGAGATTGAGGATCCTTATAGATTGTGAAGTGAGTGTGTATGGACAGGTCAGAAATCTGGGTTAAAGTCCAGGTACAGGCTCCCTGAGGTGAAAAGCCCCAACTTTCACCTTACCTGCTTTCATTGTGATCCAGAAAATTCTCTCGTTCAGATAGGAAATCTTCCTACTTTACACGTTTTTTTAAGACATCACACAATCACATGTCTATGGAAAATATAAATGATTCAACTAACTCTGAAAAAGAAAAGGCTCGATTATTGTATATTACAATTTAAGGGGGAAAAGAAAAATCAAGCTTAAGAAAAAGCTGACAATCAAATTAGAAATGTTACGGGAAGTTTCTTGCTCATTTTCTCCAGAGGTTAAACCAGATGACTTTTTTTTAAAGGGCAGAAGTTTAAGGTCTAGCTAGGGAATAGAGACATGTTTTGTCTGACACTTTCCAATTCAAATTCAACATTTATCAAGTGATTATTAAGTACTTAAAAAAAATAAAAGCCAGCCAGGAGCTGGCAACCTGGGTATACTAAGGTTTCATTATCACAAATTTGTATTTTAAAAACCCAATACCTTTTTTGTAAATATGCAAGAGTTTCTCTGACAATTTCTCTCTTTGTAAAGCCACCTTTCACTGAAACATTTAAAATAAGCTCCTACATCTAAATGAATTCTTGGCATTTGGGACTTTAAAAACTCCCCAAATTCAGAGTGGGGGAAAAAACTGGATAATTACAGTTCATCTGAGTGCAAGTCATAAAGTAATCAAAAAATAGTATCTTAGAGTGGTATTTAAAATAATTTTTTTAAAAGTACTTACCAGCATTTTAAAATTTTTCACGCAATTTGTTAGTTATTAAGTCAGAAGAAATTGTGCACTATTTTTTTGATAAGGCAAACAATATTCAAAATTGGCATTAACCAAACACAACTGGCCACCACTATGTGAAAAACCAAATGCTTTAATGAGGCTATCAAGAACAACAGTTCAATTATTTCACTGGATACATTAATATTGATCCATAATATACAGTGCTATGGACCATACAGAAATTATTGCTGCATCCAACAGCAGGTGACTAGTATTAACATTACAGTACCAAGCGTCCGCAAGAGACAGTCATTTGTCATTTATTTTTTCAAGAAATAGGGTTTTTTTTATACTGTTATCAACATCAACTTTCCCCAGTGCATTTTTAAAAAATATTAATAAGTGCATTCCTTTGTGCTTTATATCTTTTAACTTCCTATGTATTTTATTTGTTCTTATTGCTTTAATATTTTAAAACAACCAGAAAGAACTCTGTCATCCTATGTATGACCAGGTTGGTTGTATGGTTTTTTGGCAAAGTCAGAAGGTTTGGTATTTCCATTGCCATACTCAGAGGCAGGTGTACAAGTTTGGCATTTTGGTTACTCCATACGGAGGCCCAACCCTGAGTCACAATTGTGCACTCAGGGATGGGGGGAGTGGTGTGGACCATTCTCCTTGTCACAAACAGTGAGCCCAAACCACCACCTCTTGGCTTAGCTAGTCCCTAAAACATATGTGCACTCTATTTGGCAAAAAAGAAATAAATAAAACCACCCCCAAGGTTGCAGCATTCTCCTGAACTTGCTTACCTGTCCCCTCCCAGAAACTGTTAAGAAGGGGATGGAGAAGGAGGCAATGGTGAGCTCAGGAGCTGCGAGTGTCAGGGCAGTGGTGCAACATGCCAGGCTTTCTTTCAACAAAGCTTTCTACAAGTTGGCTTAACCCTGGCCAAATTCCCTGGGCCATGGGTGAGTTAACCTTGCTCTATTTTTAAGAACTCTCACGATCAGCTAAGGAAAACTAGCATCATACCATTGCAATCTTTGACTTTTGCACCCAGCTCCCCTCCCCCCATATAAATATGAAGAGAAAAAATAGACAATGCTATGATTGTATCAATGAACACTATGGTACAATTAGCTGTTCATGCAGATTTGCATCACTATTCTAGGAAAAGAGCTATACAATTAAGAGGGGTTGAAAGAATGGGAACTAATTTTCCCTACCCCCTTAAGTCATAAAGCTATAAAACTGATAGCATCATCAATGTTTCCAAGGATTCTCATTGCCCAACGTGCATGGGAACTATGCAGTTGATTATTTTCATGTAAGCCATCCATTCATGTATCTGACAATCACTCCTTCCCCCTGAACCCTCCAATACCCATCACCAATTCACATTTGACATTTAAACTGTTTTTCTTAAAAAAACAAAAACAAAAAACCCTCCTGAATAAGGTTTTCTGATGAAAGAAGTTGGCACTCTGTCACTAAAATATATTCCATATTAAAAATATCTGAAGGAAAACTGGAAGCTCTTCTATTGTCTACGTAGGCACCATGCTACACGTCCCTCTTGATTATAGATACCATCTTGAAACTTTCTCCTACATTACAGTTCAGTCAGTGCTAGAGACTACTGCTATATTTAAGGCACTTCATTCTGAATGGATATGCTTTATGCCACTTGCTATTCAATCGTAGGCTGCTACTGAGAAATTCCATTCAACAGCCTGCCTCTTAACACCATATGTCATCTGTATAAAACATCTAGGCATGATAGAATATATGTAACACTACTGTTATTGCATAGGGCTCTACAAGTAGATAATGCACTGAAACTAACTTTACAACATTGCTGTTTGTTAAAACATTGTTATCAAGTAACAGTAATTGGCCAATACAGTATTTCTCTCTTTAAAAAAACATTCAGGTTTGCTGAAATAAACCCCAATTTAAATTACCATAACAGGCATATTAACGCTATGGTTATCATTCTCCAAGAATATTGCTAGTTTTATATCACTAAAAATAAATATGTAAGTTGTTTCTCTTTTGAAAGCCAGTTTTAGCCTATTATACTACACCTTAAATGTGTGGAAAAACAGTTCTGAGTGAGACTGTAATATACAAAATATTCACAAAGCTCTCTTTAAATGCAAGACCTTGCATAAAAGTTTTCTTTCATGTGTGTACAAAGAATGCGGAAAACCACTAGTGAGTTGTAAAAATATTGAAAACTTGCCATTTTAAGATGCATTTTCTTACAAATTAATACAAACATAATGAAAATAACAATGATAATAAAGAATCTGTACAAATCAAATGAACAGTAAAACATAATTTAAAAATAAAAATAGTAAAGCCAATTAGAAACGTGCCCAGTTTGGTTTTCTTATCAAAAGTGAAATTGAGAAAAAAAGAAAAAAAAAAACAACTTTCAGTGCTCCTCAATATTTTGCTTTGAGAGGACATTAATGATCATTGCAAAATAAAATTTACCTCATGAAAAACTGAATCACGTTCACTGATGAGGAAACCTGTCACAGAGCGCAGAGTGACGAGCAAGACGAGACTCCATGTTTCAGAGCCTTGGCCTATATCTCCTTTCAATTCAGTTGCACCTAAGGTACTGGTTGTTTTCTAACCAGACAATCCACATGAAAATGGCTGCATTTTTTTTTTTTCTTTTACAGAATACAGTATTTCTTTAAAGAATTTGCAGTATAAAGACTAAATGATGCTAAAAGGGTACTGTATCTTTAAGGCAGTACCAATGAATCAATACACTTACAAAATGGAAAAAGGTTAGTATGGATTCCTTTTTTCTTCTGTTTTTCCCCACCCCTCTCCTCTCTGTCTCGCTCTCTCTCCCTTTCACTCTCTCTCTTGTTTGGTTGCTTTACATTCTTTCAATTAAACTTTACATTTCATTTCCAAGCAAGCTGCAGGCATACAGATAGCAAACCAAGTTTCCCCTGAATAAAAAAGGACAGAAATTTTTCTGACGCCAAAATCCTCTTGCTCTGAAAGCTAAAGTCTGGGTGTATTCAGTTCACAGATACTGTACATGACCGTACAATACTTCGGAGGCATTTGTAGTTGTAAAATAGAATATACAAGTCTGTTTCACAAAATTCTAAAAATAAAATATATCCTGGGCTATTGATAAAGCATGAAAAAAAATTTTTTTTCATATTAAAAGAAAATGATCAAGAAAACCCCTTTCAGGTAAATTATTAAATCTGCTGATCAAGAAAGGAGGCAGTTTGTGAGAAAGCAGAGCAGCGAGAATTTGCTAGCAAGCGTGTTCGGTTTCTTCCATGCTCATACTGCTCCTTCGGCTGCTGGTTTTGGATGCTCCAGGGGACACCGAGGAAAGAAGTGGATCCGTTATGCCAACAGGAGAAAGGGTATCGTCCATGAGGATGTCTTCCAGTTTCGACCCCATTTTCGCAGGGACGCTGTAGGCCTGGCTGCTCTCGGTCCCAGCTCCGAGGCTGTTGTTGAAGGTGATGGTGCCGTCTGTGAGATCCAGGGTTGTTGTACACGTGAGGTCTGCGTGATGCTGGAGGAGGTCTTGGTTGCAGTTCTCAAGAGCGGGTTCCTGCTTGATGATCCGACTCACCAGATCTGGAGAGCAGAGACCCGTGGATGGGATAAGGGAAAGTCCGTGAGCTCGAGCCTGCATTTCAAGTTCCTAAAAGGGCAACAAAAGTCAGACACTTAACAAGGTGATGCACAGGGGATTTTAGGACAGTGAATATTGAACGTGATATTATAATGATGGTTATCTGTCACTATGCATTTGTCCAAACTCAAAGGATGTGCATCGCTAACAGTCAATCCTTAGGTCAAGTAGTGATAATGGCGTGTCAGTATAGACTCATCCACTGTTAGAATGTCTCACTCTGGTGGGGGGTATTAATATCAGGGGAAGCTACATATATGCAGGAGTAGGAGTATATAAGAACTATCTACAACTTTAGGTCATATTTGCTCTGAACCTAAAATTGTTATAAAAAGTAAAGTATTTTTTTTTAAATCATATACTTGGAAGACAATAAATTATTAAAATAAACATTTTTTTGCTATTTCAAATTAATAAGTGTCATTTTTTTATCTACAGTGTATCACTGGTAATGTATAAAATGATTTTTAAGGTGGTATATGGATTTTATTATATATTAGGTAGGACAGTCTCTCATACATGTTAATGTTCACAGTGAAGATAAGTCAAAAAATATAAAAGCAAAATGTCAAAATGTGAGCTGATTAAAGGAAAATATTCAGTAAATAATATAGTCCCACGGTCCCTAAACTGTGCAGAGATATCCGTGGGTACTACAATAAACTCCCGGGATATTGGGACTATTTTAAAGTTTCAAGGGAAATGCACCTTACTGTGAGAATGATCAAACTCAATATAGTTTCATAGTTCCAGTATGAGATTGTGCTACACTCTTTCCATCATATCATATCAACCCAGAGCCAGGTCTCAGATGGTTACTGTGACTCAAAAAGAAAACAAACAAAAAAACCAAGTCCTGCCTGAAAATAAATGGGGAATGGGAAAGAGGGTAACAGTGTCCAAAATGACTCCAAGGCTGGAGAAGCCGTGCCCCAAGAGGCACACACATCTCACTGGTAGTAACATGGTTATTTAAAAATAAAATGAAAATATGATTTTTCTTTCAATTTATACATTTTGTCTTCTGAAATGGTTACTAAATTGTTAAGACCTAACAAGGAAATGGTAGGTATTTCTTTGGCTTAAGGTGCAATGAAAAGGTTACTGTGATACTAAGGGTACAGGGAACAAATAAAGATTGGATAATAATAGCAGAAGTTATGACAGTGCCATACGAGTAACTAAAGTCATCTCATTTAACCCATCTCATCAAGGCAAAGGGAGTTATTTTGTTTTAATTCCACAAGAAAGTTCTTACGTGTAAGAGGAACAATCTCTTCCTACAACTTTTTCACATCCTTCCTGCCATAGACTGAATTGTGTCCCCTCCCCAAAATGACTGGAGAAGAAAATGGCAACCCACTGTAGTATTCCTGCCCGGAAAATCCAACGGACAAAGGAGTCTGGTGGGCTCAGGGGGTCATAGTCCATGAGGTCGAAAAAGAGTCGGACATGACTTAGTGACTAAAAAACAATCACCCTCAAGTCATAGGCTGAAATCCTAATCTCCAGTAACTCAGAATGTGACAGTATGTGGAGATAGTGTCTTTAAAGAGGTGATTAAGTTAAAATGAGATCCTTAGGGTGGGTCCTCATCATGAGGCACTGCAAGGACACAGAGACACAAATAGGGAAAGCCTTTCAAACAAGCTCCTTCCTGTCTCCCTTCCTGAGTATCCTTAAGTGAAAGTCCCTCAGTCATGTCTAACTCTTTGAGACCCCATGGACTATACAGTCCATGGGATTCTCCAGGCCAGAATACTGGGGTGGGTAGCCTTTCCCTTCTCCAGGGGATCTTCCCAACCCAGGAATTGAATCCAGGTCTTCCATATGGCAGGCAGATTCTTTACCAGGTGAGCCACAAGGGAAGCCCAAGATACAAGAGTATCCTTAGATCCTCCGTAAAATGAACCATATAGACAACTGACCCCAAAGAACATTTGCTCCTATGTGCCAATGCTATCTTCCTATGTTTTATGATACAATAAAAATAATAGACTATGTATCTGAAGCAAGACACCTTGCATCAGGAGAGAAGGCAAAGGACACAACAGGTCAAACCTCTCAACCTTTGCCCACGAGCCTAGAAACACATGTCATGTTCAGCCTGTATGAAAGGCTGTCTGATCTCCAAGGACATTCTCTAGATTCAGTACAAGTGAGAGACGGGAGTCTGAGATGTCACAACACTATCTGCATATTCCTTCATGTGATTTCCCGACACACAAGCGTCCCTGGGCATCATTTGAAAACCATGGGCTGTTTAATAATAAAATTCCAGTCCCAGTGATATTAAGGCTTCATGGTCTTTCTTCTGTGAACATTTCTGCATGCATCACTTAGGGTGAAAATGAAAGGAATCCCTTAGGCTCAAGCTGATCACAGGCACTACCGTAAATCTACACCCACATGATGAAAGCAGTGCCCCCACGCTTGTAGTATGTCTTAAAAAAAAAAAAGTTGAATGAATAGGGGCACACGTCTTATTCTAATCTTTTGTTGTTTAATTAAAAATGTTTACCAGCCAATTAAACTTTTACTTAGATTGTTAAATAGTGTGACAAGTCTCATCTAGAAAATTCAGGTTCACTGCATGACAGAGCTTTCCTAATTAATAATGCTTTCCATGATACACAGAAGCTCTAAAGGCTGCTTCACTGGCAATGGGAGAAACCCAAGACATAGTCACCACGCAATTTCCAATTCATATTTTTCACAGTATTTGTATTTCATATGAATGGATATATTTGGAACCCAAGTGACTAAACAACCACAGTAAAGCATCTGGGCACAACCTTTCACCAACCAATCAACATGTAACTAACTTCATTTTATATGTGTTTCTGTTTAAAGACATCTTGTTTACAACAATATCATTGATTTGTTAAACCTAGCCTCTCTTTCAGAACAGTTATTATATGTTAATATTTGTATTGAGATGCAGATGGTGACTGCAGCCATGAAATTAAAAGACGAAAAGTAAGAAAAGTAATGACCTTGGAAGAAAAGTAATGACCAACCTAGACAGCATATTAAAAAGCAGAGACATTACTTTGCCAACAACAGTCCATCTAGTCAAGGCTGTGGTTTTTCCAGTGGTCATGTATGGATGTGAGAGTTGGACTATAAAGAAAGCTGAGTGCTGAAGAAGTGATGCTTTTGAACTGTTGGAGAAGACTCTTGAGAGTCCCTTGGACTGTAAGAAGATCCAACCAGTCAATCCCAAAGGAAATCAGTCCTGAATATTCATTGGAAGGACTGATGCTGAAGCTGAAATTCCAATATTTTGGCCACCTGATGTGAAGAACTGACTCATTGGAAAAGACCCTGATGCTGGGAAAGATTAAAGGTGGAAGGAGAAGGGGATGACAGAGGATGAGATGGCTGGATGGCATCACCGACTCAATGGACATGAGTTTGAGTAAACTCCGGGAATTGGTGATGGACAGGGAGGGCTGGCGTGCTGCAGTCCTTGGAATCACGAAGAGTCAGACACGACTGAGCAACTGAACTGAACTGAATACTTGTATAAAGAAATAACACATTAGTATAAGTTGCTTTTAAAAATAGGTATATATACAAAGTATAAGAGACCAAAAGGCCTCTGGCTAATTACATAAAGCAAGCAGCAAAAGCCAAAAAAGGGAAGAGGGTAAGGGGGATTTCCAAATGACATATAACCTCTGTTTCACTACCAAGATTCTGAAACGCTCTCCCAAGAAGAAAACCATCTTCTGCATCTCTGATCCGGGACTGAAGATTACTGCAGTGAAACAAGAGATGTGACATCTAGAAATGTTGACAGTGTTGTGGGGCATTAACAAGATCCGAGATCATAAGTAATCTGCTCTGTTAAGTAAACGTAATGTCGGGGTATAAACATCACTAGATAGCCTTTCAAGTGCCATACTCTGCATTGCTATTCCACAATTATTTGCACTGGAAACATGAAATTAAAAAAAAAAAAAAGAAACCATTGGTATATGGCAAAACTGGGTACAAGTAGGTACATCTACTCAAGAAGAAGATAAAATGTCATTAACCCTTATTCATTGGTTGTGTTCAAAGTGAGCAAGTAAAGTAAAATGACTCTTGCCAACTCCTTTAATCATAAGCAAAAAGTCAGTTTTTCTTTCTCCAAGATAGTTTGAAAGGAAGTTGCATCTTTATATTTAGCATGAAGAGCCAAATGACAAAGAACCATCAGGAGCTGATATGCAAGGGGTCCCTCATCTCATGCTTACATTGGTATCTATGCTCCCTCAATGGAATGACATAAGAAGTCCAAGTATTATTAAAATCACTTTTCTCCCTTTAAGAGCAAGTCAAAGATACATATGGAAAACTTCATTATCTGGCACAATTTCTAAAATTTATATCCTGATGATAAGATTTTCAAGGTGTCCCCAGGTTCCCTATAAACATGAGCTTGACCATGGACTGCACCTCCTTCAATACTAAGACACCTTTGTACTTAACAACTACTGTGAGTTGTCATGATTTGCAGTACTTATAGCTATGGAGTAAAATCTGTGCCCCCGCCCCCACCAAATTCATATGGTGAAACAATTCCCAATAGGATGGTATTTAGAGACAGGGTTCTGGGAGGTGATTAGATCACAAGCAGGGGCCCTTCACAAATGGGGTGAGGCCCTTATAAAAGAGAGATCCCGCAACCCTTTTGTAGTGTGAAGTAATACCAAGAAGGCAGCTATCTATGAACTAAGAAGCAGGACCTCAATCCCACAATGAAACGGCCAGGATCAGATTTCCCAGCCTCTAGAACCGTGAAAAATAAATGTTTGATGTGTAAACCTCTCAGTCTATGGTGCTTTTTATCACACGAGCATGATTGGTCAAAGACAGTTATGTGCCACAGAGCTGCTATGAACACTGAATTAGTGAATGCTGAACCACTGCTCCTGGTGAAAACAGAGGATTACTTTCCTGCAAGCATCTGAACATGAGCTCCCCCAGTGGTTCAGTGGTGAAGAATCCGCCTGCCAAAGTTTGATTCCTGGATCTGGAAGATCTGCTGGTGTAGGAAATGGCAACCTGCTCCAGTATTGTTGCCTGGGAAATCCCATGGACAGAGGAGCCTGACAGGCTACAGTCCATAGGGTCGCAAAAAAGAGTCAGATGCGACTTAGCGACTAAACAGCTACGATAAAGCATCCGGGCACAACATTTCACCAACTAATCAACATGTAACTTTATGTGCCTCTGTTTAACGACAACTTCTTTACAACGTATCACTGACTCATTAATATTAAACTCAAGGCCAAGAGGACCACAACTCATGCCTGAATGAAACGTATCTCCATAAAGCACATCACAGCCTTGCTGTGCTCAGAAAGATGAGAAAGCACTTTAGGGCCATGCTCACCGGCCACTTTAAATAGTGAATCACCCCAAAACCCCACAAAATGTGAACGACAGGACACTGAAAATACAGCAAAAAGGACACCTGTTTATAGTATGAGCTGAAAGAAGAAGATAGAGCATTGTTCAACCTTAACTCGGAATAAACACACCAGCTAAGTCACATTTGCCACTCTGCACGTCTGTGAATGAGCATGTAAGTGTCACAAGAGTCGATTTGGGGGTTTCAAATAACTGTTTTGCATGGAAACAAAAGCACAAAATAGAATCCACAAATAAGAGTACAGATGGTCTCACATAAGTCAGGCCCCTTATGGCTCATTACACCCCATCTTCTCCATCTCCAGTCACCTCCACCCTGCGCATGCCAGGTACCTGTATTCTGAGTAACAAGTGCCGGTTGGCGTGCTCCAGCTTCTTCTGTCTGTTTTCAAGCTCTTTCGCGCGTTGCTGTTCCCGTTGCAACTTTCGGATATAGTCCACGGAAGCTTTTAAAATGGTTCCCTTGTTCCAGCGCATGTCTCTGGAATGAAAACGGAAGGAAACAGAGTTTTAGTGTTGGATGCTCCATGAAAATTCAATACTCAGAGCATTCAGTTTCTCAAGATGAAATAACAATTAGAAGTTGAGAATCACTGTCACTGACTGAGTGCTAGTTATGTGCTGGACACAGTCTACTCACATCTTCTACTTTATCTTACTTCAACCAGACAGGTGCCTGGCGAAGGAGGGCCACTGGGCATGTGCTGAATCAGAGATGATTCAAATAGCCTTCCATTCCAGAGCTACATGAAGGCAGAGTCAGGACTTAAATTTAGGTCTGTTGATGACAAAGTCAACACTATATTCAATAGCTATAGCTTTCTAGGATTATAAAATTAAAACAGAGTAATAAACAGTTAAAAAAAATTCTGTGAGATCCCACTACTTAATTGTATGCATCATAAAAATGGCATCCTTGGGTTTTATCACGAATATTCATAGGCCGGTTATAAATTCTCTCCATGTCCTCCTCAATAAAATGGTGATGCTATGCTTCTGTGAGCAGCCCCATAGGTATGTTGCTAGAATCAAAGTAGACCCTTTATATGAGTATGCTGAAAAAAGTCTAGAATACAGTTCCAACAACGGAGCAGGCACTGTGCTAGGATTCAACATTGTAATTACCACAGCTACCTTTAAAGCATTTGCTGCCTGACAGGTACTTTTTAAAGTGATTTTCTGCTCATTTAATCATAACAACCTCAATTGGTAGACATTAATATCATCCCCATTTTATAGACTGAAAAACAGAGGCACAGACAGGTTAAATAATTTGCTCTAAGTATACAGCTAGGAAATGGTCGAGCCAGGAAGCCTGGAGAATCTGGTGCCAGACTCCATCCCCTAAACTCTTCCTCTCAAGAGACTGAATCCTCAAATCAACTAGACTAGATAGAAATAGTCTGCTCCCCACCCTCCTTTTTTTTTTTTAACAGGTAAGAAAAATGGAATACTTGGGGAAAATTTCCTCCCCAAGTCACACATCTAACAGGTTTTCTAATTCAAACGCAGGCAGCCTGAGCTCGGTGCCTTTGGGTTTTTAAACACTATCGTTCTAATGCATTCCTATATGAGAACATTAAAAAAGCCATTAAGGTGTAGGTAAGGTTGGTGGTTTAGTAGCTAAGTCATGTCTGACTTTTGCAACCCCTTGGACTGTAGCCTGCCAGGCTCATCTGTCATTGGAATTTTCTAGGCAAGAATACTGGAGTAGGTTGCCATTTCCTTTTCCAGGGGATCTTCCTGACCCAGGGACAGAACTCGTCTCCTGCATTGTAGGCAGATTCTTACCAACTGAGCCACCAGGGAAGATGTAGGTAAAAGCGAGTTAAAATTATAACTAAACAGTGATATTTCTATATGCTTTAAATTAACCTGAGCTCTTTTATAGAAAATATCCATGATAATAATGACAGTGGTAAAGTCAAAAACAATTTTAGGTATGGAAAACCTCCTGTGCCATAATCTAAAGCTGCTAAAAGCAGATTGGAAGTATCAGCTGGGACATGTGAATGGTGGTGGTTTAGTTGCTAAGTCATGTCTGACTCTTGCAATCCCATGGACTGCAGCCTGCCAGGCTCTTTGTCCATGTTATTCTCCAGGTGAGAATACTAGAGTGGGTTGCCATTTCCTTCTCCAGAGGATCTTCCTGACCCAGCAATCGAACCCAGGTATCCTGCATTGCAGGCAAATTCTTTATCAACTGAGCTATAAGGGACACCCCATAATCTATAGCTGATCAAAGATCAGAAGTATCAGCTGGGATGTGTGAATGGAGGAACATTAAAACAAGCCAAGTAATTGATCCTCACATGGCTTAGATGGAGAACAAAACAGAAGCTCTCCCATGAGATGCTGAGTTACAGCCGCTGGAGAACTCCCTGGGGCTGATCTCTGGGGTCTGGGCACCAAAAATGGCAACCCAGGGAGGTGTCCTGAGATGCTAAGAGTGAGCACAAAGCCAACCTGTTCAAGGCTTAAAGGAAAACAACAGACCTGCCTCAGCAGCCAGAGAGAAATAAAATTATACTGAAAGATGCCTTCACTAGGCCAATAAGGTGAGAAACCCGTAATTAAACAAGAAAGCAGATACTCTGGTTTTAAGAGGTGATGACTCTAATCACTTGGGCTTCCCTGGTGGCTCATCTGGTAAAGAATCCGCCTGCAATGCAGGAGACCTGGGTTTGATCCCTGGGTTGGGAAGATCCCCTGGAGGAGGGCATGGCAACCTAATCCAGTATTCTTGCCTAGAGAATCCCTATGGACAGAGGAGCCTGGCAGACTAAAGTCCATGGTGTTGCAAAGAGTCGGAACGACTGAGTGACTAAGCACAGAATTAAAATCACTTACCTTGGGTATCACTTCCTTGTGAGACCCAATTAATTAATTATGCTTTGGAGTTTTCTTTTTTTTTTTTTTTTGCAATGAGAGCAATACTTTTTTTTCTTTTTTTTTCTCACACAAGGTAGACCTAGTCTAGGGTAGGAGAGGGTGTGGGGCTGTGATCAGCTTGACTATGTCTCTATAGCAGCCCCAAGGTCTGTGACAGAAACCTGGCTTAGGACAGAACAGATGCGGTCTGCTGTATCTTAAAACAATGCCTACAATTAAAGATTGTTATCAGTTCAGATTATAAACACATAAGTATTCTAATACAATAAAGAAGATATGCAAATAGAGGCTTTCACTGCAGCCCCATAATTTCATAATATGTTGCTAAAGAGATCCATGTGCTGCAGTTTAAAAGAATATGCTAAAAAGTGAAAGCTGATAAAGAACGGGAAAATGGGAATTCAATTTCAACTATCATGCAAGACTGACTATAGGAAATGAAGGTCACAGCCCCTTCGTAGGATGCATTTGTGCTGCAGAACTGAGAATTTGAATGTTTTGAGTTTCAAAACGGCTTTCCTTGAAACCTGGGAAAGTGAAATGTTGATGATGGAGACTTTGCTTGAACATTCATCAAAACCACCTTAGAATGGGCAATGGTTTTATTTTGTCACAAATTCTCTGACAATAATGTGAATAGCAAATTTAATAAGCCTTGCATGAATAATGCTTGATTTCATCTTTACATTTTATTAGGTAGCTAAAAGGTCATATTCAGAGGCTAATTTCATAGAATGCCTGTGGGAGCCATTAAAATGTATACATCTTCGAGCCCTTTACTTCAAATGGGCCAATTTCTAATGGATAAAAATTGTGTATTTGTTGTCTTATTTGCTGACATTGCTGGTAGGAAAATTATCTTTACAACCGTTATCTCTGAAAGAGTGCATTAGAGACTGGAAGTTGAAATCCAAATTAGCTGACCGATGCTTATAAGAGGATTAAAAATTTCTTTTTTTTCCCCTTGATTGGTAAAACAAACAAAGGGCATATAATTTGGGGGGGGAAACTGACTTTTTATCTACTGAAGATTGTTAAACTTGAAATCTCCAATATCAGCTCTCAGTGCCTATATTGTATGAGCTTAAAAGCAAATAAATAGCCAACAAATCTTGCTTTATCACCTACTGAAGTCTCTGTCCAGTATGAACTGATAAAATAACTTTTTTAGTAGTTCAGCATTTGTCAAAGATTCTCAGATTTCAGGAAGCCGCCTTCCCACCTCCAAAGCTGAACAGCTCATGTCCAATAATCTTTTTGAACAACTCAGTTCAGGTCTCTTGAGATTTTAGTTTGATAAACCAACCAAAAGAAAGGAGCAGGTGGTATGCATAAATGAAACCAAAGGAAGAAGGGATACGTCTTTAGTTTTATCTGCACACTTTTTGCAACATATGAAAAAACATTAAGGTATGAAAAAATATATGATGCAATTGTACTCACGGATCATTTGACTTGGGAATCAAAGTACCTAGTTCCTTAATGCGGTCATTTATGTTAAATCTTCTTCTTCGTTCAACTTCAAAAAAAGAGCACAGGAAAGGGCTATTAGTAATGGTGCCATATACGCATTTAGCACATCTCATTAAAGGCATGTGTGTATTATCTCTGCTTGGTTGGGACAATGAAAACCTGAATCTATATTTCCCAGTTACTTTCCTATTTTTGGTACTGAGGTTAAAGCCCTTTAAAAGATGAGCTACCTTGGTACAGAACTGTATCATTTATGAAGCCCTGAGATTATAATTTCTCATTTGACCCTAGTAACTCCTGAAATTAGAGCTACCATCCTTAGTTACAAATGACAAAACTACCTAGGTGATATCAGAGAGCTGATGAGGACACAATAGGTGGAGAATAGCCAGTATTTGACCCTGAGCTTCCAGACCAGGGGCAGCAAGTTTTCGGCAAAGATAGTGAGCTCTCTGTAGGCCAAACAGCAAAAATAAGCATATAATTAAGTACCTACACAGCAAAAGAGAAAACAGATTTCCATAAATTTTGTGTTGACAAAATTCAAAATGTACTAATATTAACTGAACACGATTTTCGATGATGCAAGTTTACTGAAAAGAATCACTGGGTATTGAAACTTATATTTTATATAATTTCCACATATCATAAAAAATTATTCTTTGGGCATTTTAAACCATTTAAAAATGTAAAAAAACATTCTCAGACTGTAGGCCGTACAAAAACCTTTCCTCCAGTCCAGCAATACCCAACAGAAACATAATGCAAGTTTCACGTGTAGTTTTTAGTTTTCTAGCAGTCTCATTAAATGAGTAAAAACAAAGACGTGAAATCTGCTTTAATATTTTTATTAAACTGACTATATCAAAAGCATTATACTATCAACATGTGGACTATATAAAAATTAATAAATATTTAACATTCTTTTATTTGTACTAACTTTTCAAAATCCAGTGTGCATTTTATACTCGCAGCAAATCACAGTTTGAATTAGGCACATTTCAAATGCTCAACAGGCAGACATGTCCACTGGCTACAATAATGAATAAAATAATCCTAGAAGTCAAGCATCTTCAACTATACTATGCATCCTAACAGCATTCTTCTTTTATAAATCTAGTTCTATGTTGAACTGAATAATCATCTTCTTGGGGGAAGGGGGGTGAAATAGTAGGCATATGACTTAATAAATGTTTTAAATTTACCTAGTCTGAAAAGAAATTCCAAATAACTTTAAGTCTAATAAACTGGATTAAAGGTATTAATATTTTACTTTGCATATACAAAATCTAATATATATTTATATTTGACTCACTAACATTCTGCATGCTCAATAAATAGTATTATTCACTACTTTCTCAATGCATATTATATTTTTTTCTTAGCTGAGTGATTATTTCTAAGATTAAATCAGTTATGCATAACACAGTCTTATAATCAGACTTTTATAAAATAGAAACAGTTAGGGATAATCACTGGCTCTGAAGAAGAAATTTTTGGACCTCTGATCTAGCTAACTTCTTCCAAAACTCTGAAGCATGACATGTTTTCTTTTTCCAAGCAATTAATATTCATAAAAAATCAAACATTACTGAAATACATAAAATGAAATAAAAGTCTCTAATGAGCCTGATACCACCACTGTAAAATTTGTTACATATCCTTGGTGATTATTTTTATGTTCTAAGAAAAGCACACACGTGGCCTAGGGGTGCACCCAGGAAACAGATCTTGGGGCTCTTCTTAATCTACATTCAATTCCTGGTAACCTCATTTACTATTATGGTTTTGAATACCACATATACAATGATGACTATCGTATCTGCCGCCCAAACATCTCCCTGGAACTCTAGACTCACAAATCTATTACTAGAGACTTATGAAGGTCATATGGAAGTCCTCCATATAAAGGTCCAATGGGCAGCCCTGACACTCCAGACTTCAGCCCCTGATCTTCCTTTTTTCAATAAGCTTCACCCCGGGGCTTTCTTACCTCACTGTAACTCCATCTTTCCAGTTGCTCAGAGCAGAAACTTAGAATCAGTTCTGTAGCTCTATTTCTTCCACATCCTATATTCAATCCATCATCAAAATCTGCTGGCTCTATCTCTGAAATATTTCCAGAAGCTGCCCACTTCAAATCTCTGCTGCTGCCTGATAGAAGCCATCGGCATCTCTTGCCTGGATTACTGCAGCCCTCCCAAGTGGTACTTCTGCTTCACCCGTGCTCTTCATTCCCTACCCCCGTTAGTCTATCTACAATGCGTAAGCTGTGAAAACATGACTCAGAGCTTGTTTTTGTTTTGTTTTGTTTTTTCAGAACTTGTTAATCTCTTGCTGAAAACTCTTCAATCGCTTGCCCTTGAGGTGTCCTACAGGATCTGGGAGTTCCCATCCCTCTGATCTCATTTCTCTTCCTCTCCTCCTCTGATCACGTTTTATTGTGGCTCATCTGTGTTCCTCCTATCCTCAGCTTCATGAGCTTCTTGCTCTTCCTCAACCAAATCAGACACACTCCCCACTTTAGGACCTCATATTGCTGTTCCCCCTGCCTGGAACACTCTTCCCCCAGATACCTGAATGGCTCTGCCCTCACCCTCCTCCAGTAGTGACTCAAATTTACCTATGAGCCCTCCCTGACTGCCTATTTAGAAGGGACCCACCTCCTCCCGTACCCATCCCAACACTCTACTCCTCTCTCTGCACTCTGCCTCCTCATAGGACTTTCTGACATCTAACATCTATATATTTCATTCATTCATTCATTCATTTAATCATAGACCTGTCTACCATCTAACATTTGCCTGTTTCTATTTATTTATATATGCTTAGTCATTGATGCCTTCCAAGTACCCATATGAGCCTAGCACACACTAGGCCTCCAACAACCATGAACCGAATAAAGTATAACATCACTAAAGCAGAATTACACGAAAACCCATTCTGCATCTATCTTTTCTCACTCAACAGTGTATTGTTGATACCTATTATCATCAACATTTGTATGTACTACATTTTATTTTTAATTCAGTGCCTCCCCCCTCAAATATGTTTTTACCATAAAAGTGATATCAGCTTGAAAAAAATGGCAAAACATGCAAAAGTGTGTGAAGAAAACAGTAAGAAACAACTCTGCACACCATCCAACATCTATATGCCTGAGGAAATTGCCAGTGACAAGGCTGACTCCTAGATCTTCTACACACACACACACACACACGCATACACAGCGTGTTCCTTTTACATAATGGGATCCTATACATATCATTGTGCCGTTTGCTCTCCTCATTCAGTAATTCGTTGCAGACAGATGAAACAGACCAACACCATTCTTCTTAAGAGCCACTGAGTGTCCTTTATAAGGATATACCATAATTTATTTTTTTACAAATCCGCTACTGATAAATATTCAATGTCTTTCTTTTTCAAAGGTATAACGACTACTTTTGCTAGTGGTCGCATGTACTTTTTATTCCCCTCACAGTACTTAGCCTATATTGAAAACACCATCTGCATGAATCTGTTTGCTCACCCATTCTGTTTGCCCCTGACTTACATGTAAGCTTCTCAGGACAGGGGACAAATCTGTCTGTCTGGTTCACCTCTGTAGAAAAGTGTCTTATACATAATGGGGCTCAAAAAGTAGTTACGCATGAATAAATGAATGTAATCTTTAGCTCATTTTGTCAGGAACTCTTAAAAGATAAATTCCTAGAAGAGGAAAAGTCAATGGGCAAGTGAACCTTGAGTATTAATTTCTAACAGTTCAATGAAATCTTAAGACTGCTTTACTGTCCTCAGAGTTGGAACTGATAGTATTTGCACTTTACAGACAACCCTGAACTTGAGAGTTCAGGTGACAAAGTAAAGGCGGATACTGTTCTTGCCAACATCCAACTTAGTTTTCCACATTTCAGTATAGGAGAAGCTTTAGAGCCTGCCTCATTATCTCATTTCTAATATATTTTAAAAGAAGAAATATCTTAGAGTAAAGTTACTTGAAAACCAGAAGAGACTTTAGAAATATTAGTCAAAATCTCTTGGTTAATAGGTGAGAAAAGCTTCCTCTAAGTGAAAGGGTAACTGGGAAGAGCAGGATCTATTCAAACAAAACACACAGACACAACCACCTTCCCCTAAGGACTTAGCAATTCCATTTCTTAGCATTTACCCTGGAGAAACTAACTCTGCTGCACACAGAGAGCCATGTCTGCAAATGTTCGCTGTGGCATTGTTTATAATAGGGAGAAACTGGAAACAGAACTAACACTTAGCAATAGGAGGATTACTAAATATCACAAGTCACATGTGGAACACCATGAAACAATTTTTTTAAAAAGTAGATAGATCTAGATGAGTAATAGCAAAAGGTCTTTAGGACACACTGTGGAGTAAAAAACCAGGCATCAATATGAGACTATTTGTGTTAAATCATAGACAAAATCATTCTGTTATAATCTCTGCATGCATAAGGGTGTGTATTCTTAAATACACAGGAAAAGGTTGCAAAGACAAACAATAAATTGGGAAAAAAAACTAACAATGATTATTTTTAGAGCGCAGAGAAGAACTGTGAGCATATCCTATCGTTTTTACATGGACAAAGTGTTTATACATAACTTCATCCTTAAAAATCAATTTAGGAAAAAGAGGACAGGGGATCTTGAGATGAGAAATTCACACAGATACAATTTTCTACTTCCAAGCCCAATATTCTTTTTTGCAGCCTCTTGAACTTGTTTATGTAACAAAAATCTTGAATTTTCATAGGAAAAAGCATAAAGATGTGATTAAGAGTAAATTAAGCATGTAAGAAAGTAATTTTAAATGTTAGACTTCTATTTTTTCTGTTTTAATGCTTCTTAATTATAAAAAAAATTAAAATTTTTATTTTACAGAACTGTTAGACTTTTAAAAACCACTTCCTCATAGAAAGTTATACAACAAATGGTAATTCTTCTACTGATAGAAGACTTTTTTAAAATCACAGTTAAAGTTAGAAATTTGGGAGGCTACCTCACCTCACTCAATGACTCTCCTCCAGATGTTTCATTTTTTTTTCTTTTAAATCTCACTGGAGAAGGTGATTCCATAATCCCCTTTTGTTAGTTAAGTTCCAGTGTGAGCAACTTATAATTGGGTAGTCAGGGATCAAGATTCCCTCTTACAAAAAAAAGAAAAAACATCAGTCCTCAAGATACTGAAAACAAGCGTGTGTATGTGTGTGTATATAATTCACTTTAATCTGAGATTAAAATGTGAGGCAAAGTATATACTTTGGACTCTTCAAAAAACAATTTTCTTCCATAAAAACCTTTAACAGGTAAAATCAATGTCTCTTCAAAATGCCTGGAAACTCTGATATAAGGGGGAACATCAACTCCAATGTAATAAACATAAAACCAACTTACTCAAGTTGTGATTGTCCTTTTTTTGTCTCTCTTTGGCCAATGCTCTTGCTTCAGACTCTGTGGGAAAAATACATGCTGTGCACATGAATGAAGTCATTAGAAACCAGAACCTTTCAAGGAACAGAGTGGTGTAAACTAAAAAAACACTTCATTGTCTAAACAGATGGATGTTTATCTGACTTAACTATAAATAAAAACAGTTAAAAAATTTTTAACTTTGAATCAAAGACTTCCTTTTTTTTTTTTTTTCAAAAGCAATATATATCCAATAAATGCAAAATTTTAGCTTCTACAAAATGGTAGAAGACCAGTAACAAAGATGTCTGACAGGCTGGAGCGACAGACAGGTACAAACAACAAAAAAATAAATAACCAGAGATTATGAGAAGTTGCTGTCAATAGAGTATTGTCAGCAGTCAAATTTTCTTTTCAGGAAATAGCACTTTTCAGTCTTTCTTTGATGTGTTAACACACTGAGACAGAAGCTGAGCCAAGAAGCTCCCAAACTGGATCTCTAACTGGTTCATGGAAATGAACTCATTATTTAAGAACTTTGAGCCAGGTTCCATCAGAACCTGTTAGAATGAAACGATCCAATGACTTCTAGGGCAACTATTTACTACTCTGAGTTTACAAAAACAAAAATAGGCATTTGGGACAGAGGCATTTGGTGACAACTCCATTTGATCTGTTTGCATAGCAACTCTGGGGCGATCTATGCAATAAGGGATTATTAGCTGCCTTACAGAGAGTAAAACAAAACAAAGAAAAACAAATCAGGTTGCTTGACTAATCCTGGGGATTCAGGAACCTCTGTTACTTTCCTTTCAGAAGTGATATAAAAACATTACATTATCATAATCCAGAATTATATTTTAAAATATATATCTTTTCAGAGAATGCAATGGCACCCCACTCCAGTACTCTTGCCTGGAAAATCCCATGGATGGAGGAGCCTGGTAGGCTGCAGTCCATGGGGTCGCTAAGAGTCGGATACGACTGAGCATCTTCACTTTCACTTTTCACTTCCATGCATTGGAGAAGGAAATGGCAACCCACTCCAGCGTTCTTGCCTGGAGAATCCCAGGGATGGGGGAGTCTGGTGGACTGCCGTCTTTGGGGTCACACAGATTCGGACACGACTGAAGTGACTTAGCTTAGCTTATAGCATATTTATTATATTGTTACAATGTATTATATATTATCAGGTCAGATTTGCTGACTTGTAAGCCTCTTTTTTGTGTGTATAGCGTGCTGCTTCCCGAGCTATCAGTGTTCAGAACCTCGTTTCCTGTCCCTTTTCTCCTTTTCCTGCCATTTTACCCTTGTCCAGACCAGATTGGTCACTTTCTAAGATACCAGTGACTCTAGAGGTAGTGTCCGTTATATTTATTTTTTAAAAAACTTAATAAATGTATACCCTCTTTACCCATTTCTTATATCCTCTTTCCCCTTGCTGCTGTGGTTTTATTTCTGAAGAAACAATCACGTACATAATTCAAAACCCCATTTTACACTCAAGAATTTTATGCATGTCACTCTAACCATATTTTATCCTTATTTAATACAAGTTTCATTTAGCTACGTTTTCTAAAACTTCATTGTATTATTACTTCCTGGTACGATACCTACGTGTTTGTTGGCTTTTGATGGTTTTTATGTATTAATCATCTTTTTAAAAACCAAATCAATGTCTTTTTTTAAAATGTCTTTCTCCTCCCACAATTTTCTGAACTTTTGTTTTTGTTCTTTCAAAGACACACTTGAATAGAAGAGGAATTTTTTTTTGCACCAAATCTATATTCCATAGTCTCAGTCTATTCACCGAATCCTGTAGGATGCAAGGATCAAATAATAAAAAGGGTTCGGATGAGCTGAAGGCCATAAAATCCAGCAGGGTAGAATGCCAGTTCTAATGCAGTTTCATCGTGTTTTAATGGCCAAATGCCTTCCCTAAAGCGTTAAACAAAAATGGCGAAACAGGTAATTTCACACTTGCCTCAAGAGCAAACGATACCCATTGCTCCATTTGATAAATTATTTTTTCACTCTGTGAGTGAATCTTTTGCATGTGATAGAGCAAAAGTAACAGGAAGCATCTTAAGAGGTAAGAAATATGTCCTCAGTCTGTCCCAGCTGTGGGTCTGAACGTGTGTCAAAGGAAAATTCAGATGAGTTCTCAAACTCAAATGCTACTAAGGGCCAGGAAAAAGTCCAGACTGGGAGCCTGCTGCTCTCAGCCCAAAGGGGACAGCGGCCACAGACACAATGATGCCAGTCATGGAGGAATGGGGACCCGATTCCCAGAATCTCAAGTAATACTGGAAACCAGGATTTTCAAGTATAAGTACCCAACACTAAAACATAGCTCAATGTTTCAACCACTGCGCAGACCTGAAAACATATGTGTGTGAGTTGGAAATAGTTCTGGAGGTCACTACTTGGATAACTTTGCTGAACAGAACATGAACAGAAAACCTCCAGCGAGAGGCACATGTGCTGAGTATTTACCTGTGAGCTCCCTTTTTATGTTGGGAAGGTTGGCTGGGCAGGAGTTACTGATGGTGAGGCCTGGGGGTGGCAGGCCTTGATTTCCATAAAGGTCAATCAAGTTTCCAGAGACAGGTAACTGGAAAGAGAAGAAAACAGGAATGGAAGTGAATCACTGAACAATTCCTAAATTAGTCAGCTAAAACCCATATTCTATTCCAGACTGTATTTACATATATACATCATTGATACTATGTATACAACAGAAGACTAATGAAAACATCACGCTGACGAGCACAGGGAACTCTACCCAGCACACTGGGGTGACCTGAATGGAAAGGAAGTCCAGAAGGGAGCAGACATATGCACCTGTGCAGCTGCTTCACTGTGCTGCAGAGCAGAAACTTAACACAGCACTGTAGAGCAACTAGACTCCAACAAAAACTGGTTTTTAAAAAAGAAATGATTTCATGTAAAAAATATTTGTTAATACAGGAAATGAGATGTTTACCATTTCATTCATTCGCAGATATATGGTCTCCTTAGGGGTTCCCTTAGAGACAGGAAAGGAGGCAGAATCTCACACACATCAAATCACTATACAACCCATCTGATAGGGTTATCGTGAGCATCGAGACAAAGGATAATGTGGTGGACTCATTATCAGAGAAGGCAATGGCAACCCACTCCAGTGTTCTTGCCTGGAGAATCCCAGGGACGGGGGAGCCTGGTGGGCTGCCGTCTATGAGGTCGCACAGAGTCAGACACGACTGAAGCAACTTAGCAGCAGCAGCATTATCTATAGCATCTAGTAGCTTATGGTAGATGTGCAGTAAATATTGGCTATTATTAGTCATGTTCTATGTGGCATAGCTTTGTAGCCAAGTCAGGTTTTGCACCAAAGTCAACTTTCTTCTTTCCTTTTCTTCCTCTCTCTCTCTCTACAAAGCAAAGTAATGAAAAGTGTTTTCTTATTGGAAAAGAAATGACATCCTTACTATTATACTAAAAAGGTATTTTCCTTGAAACTGAAATCTTCCACAAAGCCACAAGAGGGAGCCCACTGACTTTCATAAAAGAACAAAATGCTAACACTTAAAAAAAAAAAAAAGAAATATTGAGCCTTTCCAAACGAGCTTAAGAGTGTTTGTCTCTTGTTCTGAACTGAATATTTTCAAGCAGTGAATCTGTTTTATCCCAACAATGACTTCCCTTTGTCACGTATGCATTTCCCTGTGACTAGCTCTCTGCTATGAGTTTGATGTACCCAGTTTTATAAACATATGAGATCAGGACGTTTCCTTTTCCCACTCCCTGAAATAAAGGTCTAAGTATTAATTGTTGGAAAACAGTTAAGTGATCTCACTACTTCCATGGCAGAAACTTCCCATTTCCAGCTCAACTCAAATAATTTCTGAAACTATCATTACCAGGTAAGAGTTTATGTCTTTAAGCCCTTCCTTTACTTGATTATACACTCTGATTTTTACTCCAATCTGAGAAAAGTAAGTGTAGATAGCGTTTAAGTCTGATTAAAATACTCAGGAACGCAGATGTACCTGGTAGAGACTACATGACAATACAGCATGTGCCATTCTTTCAAATAACCACTAACATACAGATTAAAAGATACCATGAAATAAAGATAGACTCAAATGTGTTTCCTCTCATTGGGAGCCACCAGGTATTGTATTCCTGTCATGACTTCTAAATAAACAGTCTATGAGCTAAACCCCTAGGTAGAGAGATGGGGGAAGTTTCCAACAGGTTAATGTGACACTTGCTCTGGTATGATTGGGGCTGGGGGCTGTTCGAACAGACAGATCAGCAGAGCACATCTCTCTTCTGCACTCAGCCTTTTGTTCCTTTGTGAAGACAGCATCTAAATTATGCATATGAAATGGATTACACATATCTCACTATACGTATACATATGAAAATGTGATAATGTAAAATGCCCTTGAACCATATTTCAAGGGCCTCTAGCTAAGGAACTGATAAATAAGTGACTATGATTACTAGCTGTCTTAGTGGTTTTATATGAAACAGGTCATCTTCTCAGGTCAGCCTTGCCCTGTGTTTAGTTTTATTCTTGTCCAACTTAATACAGCAAAGTGAAAGAGGCTCAAATGTCTCAACACAGCACTGCAGAGTCAGAGAATCAGGAGTTATAAAGCTGGTGTGACATCTGGTAAGACTTCGAGATTCCAAAGCTTTATCTTCCTCCTTTGTTGTTGCTCGGCCGCTCAGTCATGTCTGACGCTTTGAGACCCCATGGACTGCAGCACTTCGGGTTTCCCTGTCTTCCACTGTCTCCTGGAGTTTGTTCCAGTTATCTTCCTATCCTTCTAGAATTTCAGACTTGGAAAGAACTATTGGGTATTAATAAACCAATAATGTGACTTGAGATTCAATGCCACAAGCTAAAAACAATTATTTCCATGGCTTGAGAAATAAAGATCACATGTGCAAACTGTGTGTAAAACATACAACTGGGTTATTATGATAATTTGTTAGGAATAAATAATAGGCAAGTGATAAACACAACTAACTTTAAAAAAAACCTCTAAGTTATCACTGGATCGATACTGAAGAGATATGTACTATTATAAACTTCTCCAGGATAAGAATATATTTTCTAACCACAATCTAAAGGAAGATGGTATGTGTACATATACTTAATAAATGCAGACTCACAAAAAGAGAAAGAGAGGGTGAAAGAATTGAAAACTAGGGATGAGACAAAGAAACACACAAGGGGGTGGGTGGAAACAGGAAGAGAGAGACACAAACGCAAGAGTGGGGGAGAGATGGATGGGCAAGTCGGGTGGAAGCGGGGAGAACTCAGAAAGAGATGGATTGAGTAGGGGTTAAGAACTCCCAGAGAAGACTGCGTGGACTGGCAGCAGGGCTGACCAAAAAGAGAGATGAATTAAAGTCTTCGGAACAAGACGGCTTATCGGGCACTCCACTGAGGTCAAACATCATTACTTCCAGTTGAAAAGGCAGCTTATAACCCTCTGGAGAGTTCTTGAAAAGATTTCTCGCTTCGGCAGCTTTTCCAATCTTGCTGGTTAGGAGTGGGCATCATAGAGCCTGCTGGGGTATTTTGCTGAGAAAAACTTTATTTTGTGGGTGCCTACTCTGAGCCAGGCACAGAGATTAAAAGGCACTCTGTGTAACTTATCATGCTGACTTTATAAAAAGGAACATCGAAGTACTGCTCTGAGTGCAAGTTTTTGATAGGAGGTTCATATCGCATGTTAATTGTATTACTGGGAGGACGGCAGGATCAACCTGCTGATAATAATCAATTAGAAACTGCAATTTTCAATTAATCTCCAAATGAGCCTGAACAAATAAAAACCCAGTTGCTCACTAACTGTGGGTACTCAAATTTACAAATGAACGGGGCAGTCATTTACATCCTGGGCTAAGGAGCCAGTGACTCAGGTTAGAAGCTGCCTGTCCCTGACGTGCCAAATGATATTCAACTCTGTGAGGTGAGATGTCCCTCTCTGAAAAGTAGCAGTCGTATCACCCATCTCACAGGGTTTTGTAAAAAGTAAACAAGATAAAGTGGGTGAAACAGGTGGTGCAGTGATAAACAATCTGCCTGCCGATCCAGGAGACACAGGAGATGCGAGTTCGATCTCTGGGTGGGGAAGATCCCCTGAGGAAGGGAAAGGCAACCCAATCCAGTATTCTTGCCGGGAAAATTCCATGGAAGGGGAGCCTGGCAGGCTACAATCCATGGGGGTCACAAAGAGTCGAACATGACTGAAGATGCACGCACGAGTGAAACAGAGTACCTGCTCTTAAAGTGACTGATAAACTATGTTTCATTGTTCAGTCACTCAGTTGTATCAGACTCTTTGCCACCCCATGGACTGCAGAACATCAGGCTTCCCTGTCCTTCACTATTTCCCAAAGTGGCTCAAATTCATGTCCAGTGAGGTTTTCCTGAAAGTATATTCTTTGTCTACGGTTTTTTCGCTCAGTGATGTCCACTCTTTGTGACACCACGGACTGCAGCTAGCCAGGCTCCTCTGTCCATGGGGATTCTCCAGGCAAGAATACTGGAGTGGATTGCCATTCCTTTTTCCAGGGGAACTTCCCGACCCAGGGGTCGAAACTGGGTCTCCTGCCTTGCTGGCAGCCTCTTAACTGTCTGAGCCACCAGGGAAGTCACAGTTTTGGGGGCAAACTAATTTTCACTTTGATTAACAAAACTATCCACCATATGAATTGCCAAGCATCCCGTGGATTGCGATGCAGATCTAAGCACAGAAATGAGGGGATGTGTGTGGCTAAAGTGACGACTCCATATTCCAAACCTTTTTCCATTGGGGGTGATTTTGCCCCTTTTCCCCAGGGGACATTTGTCACTGTCTCGAGACCTTCTGAGTTGTCACTGTGGGATGGCAAGGTGTGAATGGCCTCCACTGGGTAAAAGCCAGGGACCCTGCTAAACATCCTACAACAGACAAGACAGTCTCCACAACAAAAGATTACCCATCCCAAATGTCAACAGTACCAAGGTTGAAAGACTGCTCTAAATGATGGCTTAGGTGCTTTATATTAACAGCTGTTATTTATGAAAGCTACTCAAAGGGAGGCTGATTAAAATAATATGGATTTCTAATTAAAAATCAGTCTCCTAGCCATGCAAATTTAGGAATTCAGTGGTTCCCTTTCTCATTTTGAAAAATTCCCCCAGTTACCTTCATTACTAGGTCAAAATAACACTTTTAAAGCTAAGGAAGACATTTGAATCAGTTCTAATGAGGTGGATGAAACAGGAGCCTATTATACAGAGTGAAGTAAGCCAGAAAGAAAAACACCAATACGGTGTACTAACGCATATATGTGGAATTTAGAAAGATGGTAATGATAACCCTGTATGCGAGACAGCAAAAGAGACACAGATGTATAGAACAGTCTTTTGGACTCTGTGGGAGAGGGAGAGGGTGGGATGATTCGGGAGAGTGGCATTGAAACATGTATAATATATATGAAACGAATCGCCAGTCCAGGTTCAATGCAGGATACAGGATGCTTGGGGCTGGTGCACTGGGATGACCCAGAGGGATGGTACGTGGAGGGAGGAGCGGGGGGTTTCAGGATGCAGAACATGTGCACACCCGTGGCGGATTCATGTTGATGTACGGCAAAACCAATACAATATTGTAAAGTAATTAGTCTCCAATTAAAATAACTAAATTTATATTTTAAAAAAAGCTAAGGACGAGGAAGCACAACTTCTGTTAACATAAATATATTGTGTCTTTGCGGGGTTTTTATCCAGCACATTAACCTGATGGACAAGATTTCACTTCCAGTGCACGAGCTGTACAATGGACAGTAAAAGACACAGTCCCATTAGGACAAATAAAGAGAAGGTAGACACGCGTGCGTATGTTCCCTCAACTTTGTCTGAGTCAAGTTCTTCAATGTTCTGCTCCACCAAAACGAATATTGTTCCAAGTAAATGATAATTGCGAAATGTTATTATTTTTTTTCTCCCTGGATGGTCCCCTTCTCTGAATATCAATTAAGTACTGTAAGCACAAGTAAACTGGGACTTTTATTCTTTGTTTGCGATGGTACAAGAGGGCCCTTGTGCCCTCAGAATAGTTATTTCTAGACTCCAATTCCCTTAGGATAGTTTCCTCTCTAGGATAGTTTCCTCTCTAAGTGTTCCTTCCACTTTATTTTTTAAAACAGTTAACTTGAAATAGACCATTTCAAAGAATGAACTAAAAGGAAAAAATGTCCAACATAAAGAATATTAAGTTTAAACTCCACTGAAAAAATTAACATGTTAGTAAGTTGTAGTGGTTCTATTATTTAATTCTGACAACTAAAGCCCAATTTTATCAAGAATAAGAGCTAGTAACTAACAGCACAGGTTCTCTTGTTTTAGATGCTATTATTATCCCCATTTTCCAGCAAAGGAAAGTGAGGCAAAGACAAACAACTCACTCCAGAGTGCGTATTGAAGTCAGATGTCTGGCTGAGAGTCTGTGTTCCTAACTTCTGTGTTACTGTGTCTTTCTGCCAGTTGTAAAATGCCGAAATAGTTTCTTGTGGGAAAGCTCTGATGTGGAGAACACAGAAGAGAAATGGGGACCAGGACAAAGTCAGTGACCCCTGAGGGTGCTGCAGGTTACTCTTCTCTTGACTGGGAATTAATCAAAGTCTGCCCTGGGGATTCTTTCTTATCTGGGGACTCCCCTGAGATGGTCTCTCTGCTTCTGAAACATCCTTCTCCATTCGAAGTCTGAAGTGGTCTCCTTTTCTAAGCTTGTCAGCCCAGTGAGACCAGGAAGGAGACCTGACTCAGCTGCATCCAAAGCACCTCACCTGGCACTGGTCACATATGAGGCATCTAATAAAGGCCAAATCAATCTTAAAGTGAGTTCAGGAGCAATCGGACTAGGATACCTACTCCACCATAGACTGACCGAGGAGACACGGGTATTCAGTCTAAAGGTCATGTCTTCAGAGGGTTGTCACAAGGACAAGTTCTCCACGGGGCAAACTGGGATCCACATCCACAGAGAGACTCACTATGATAGATATTTCCATTATTGAGTATGATATTATTCTAACATAGAGTTGGCATATTACCATATTACCGAGTGAATATTACCCGGATAAAATACTATCAAAATCATTTAAACTATAACAAATTATATATAATAATTTAGACATTGTTGAGTACAAGCTATGTTTCCAATGCTAAATGCTGTACATACTTAAGGGTTTCCCAGGGGGCTAGTGGTAAAGGGTCTCCTGCCAATGCAGGAGACAGGGGTTTCATTCCTGGGTCGGGAAGATCCCCTGGAGAAGGAAACGGCAACCCAATCCACTACTCTTGCCTGGGAAATCCCATGACAGAGGAGCCTGGTGGGCTACAGTCCGTAGGGTCACAAAAGAGTTGGAAAGGACTCAATGACTAAACAACAACAATTCATAATTTAGGAGATGACCATGTCAAGGAGAAACAATGATCAGTTCTATTTTACAAAAAAGGAAATGGAGGACTTCAAGACACTAAGTAATGTGCAAGGTCAGGCTGTTAGGATTTGAATCCAGGTCTGATGATAAATCTTCAACTCCCAACCAATGTGTTACACTGCTTCACTTGTGAGTGTGGATTTGGAAGGTTTCAAGAAGCTGAAAGCCTGATATTTTGGAGGGGAATACAAAGGATATGCAAGAGGAAATTAGGCAGTGAGTACTAGGTTAGATCAGATGACATCTGAGGTCCTCACCACTGGGGAAAACTTTTTTAAAAAGAAGAATTTAAAAGAATCATGTCAATCCTACAGTTCTCCTGAGTATGCGCAGGTATCCATTTGATGCCACTGGAAAATTACCACCCTTGTAAAGTTCTTCTGAAATGACTTGGCCATTGCTAATTAGTGCTGCAAGGGGACGACTGCTGCTGCTGCTGCTGCTGCTGCTGCTCCTAAGTCGCTTCAGTTGTGTCCGACTCTGTGCGACCCCATAGACGGCAGCCCACCAGGCTCCCCCGTCCCTGGGATTCTCCAGGTAAGAACACTGGAGTGGGTTGCCATTTCCTTCTCCAATGCATCAAAGTGAAAAGTGAAAGTGAAGTTGCTCAGTCGTGTCTGACTCCTAGCAACCCCATGGGTACATGTAAAAATATAAATTCCTGAGCGTAAGTTCCTTCAAGGTTTTTGCTCCTGTTTGTCCTAGGCTTCTGACTACTGACAGGCACAGTCTGCCTCACGGATGCATAAAGCTGAAAGCAAGAGGGTTCCACAGCAGCTGACCCAGGGCTCAAAGACAGTGGGACAAGTTTGGCATGGGAACATTTGTTAGAAATAATATTTAGTTCTTTCAAAATGGGGGGTGAGTTTAAATGGGTAGTAAATTGACAAAACTAAACACTCTAGAAAAAACTCAGAGGTTTTGAGGGGAGTCCTTACTCCTCAAGACTTCAAGAAGGTGACTTAAAGGATTGGATCAAGACAGAAAAGAAAACGTAACTATAAAAAACTGGTTTTCTAGGGATTTTGGTATAAATAAGTAAAAGCTACCACATTCCCTTGCCAAGGAAATTTATCATTGGAATTTAGTCTTTAAAAAAATTCTGTGGTTAAAAAAAATATCATCTAAATTCACCATTTTTAATTATTTTTAAGTGTATAGTTCAATTGCGTTAAGTATATTCACATTGTCGGGCAGCACATCTCCAGAACTTGTTCATCTTGCAAATCTGAATTTCTATAACCACTAGCAACAACTCCCTTTCACCCTCTTTACCACCATGGAAGTTAATCTTTTAGAAACCAATTACTACCCTGTTTAGGAAGAGCATCTTAGGAACTTGTGTAGAAATTCAGTTCAGTTCAGTCGCTCAGTCGTGTCTGACTCTTTGCGACCCCATAAATTAGCAGTTTTTAAAAGATGACTCCATCCTGCAACCAATCTTGCTTGCTTGAGACTGGCTCCCACAATCCGAACCAGCTCTGGCCAATCTATCCTGTAACTGTCCTGAACTCACTGGTTTGTGTATACCGATAGATTTGCTCGGTTTGTGTCAAGTCTGAAGTCAAGGGGAGATTCTATCAGCAACCAGAGTCTTCTGTTTAGTGCTGAATGGTAGGTTCTTCCTCCAATTCCAGGGCTTGTCTCCTAAGTGTATAGTTACACCACCCCCTAGATTGTCCAGTTGGTGAATATATTATGCAGTGTTAAATATATTGCATCCTTAAAGCTCTTTGTCCATTTTATTTTCATTTCAAAAATCTGAACAGAAGGCTAGCATATTCTTGAACCCTTGGTGAAATTTAAATGTTAGTAAAAATAGTATACCCCCCAAAACATACTAATTACTAAAGAATGTGATAGTCTCACAACATTGCTTGTATAGAAAACAGAAAAGGATGGGACTAGGCATTCAAAGCAGAGAAGACAATGGCACCTCACTCCAGTACTCTTGCCTGGAAAATCCCATGGGCAGCAGAGCCTGGTAGGCTGGAGTCCATAGGGTCGCTAAGAGTCAAGACACGGCTGAGCAACTTCACTTTCACTTTTCACTTTCATGCATTGGAGAAGGAAATGGCAATCCACTCCAGTGTTCTTGCCTGGAGAATCCCAGGGACGGGGGAGCCTGGTGGGCTGCCGTCTATGGGATGCACAGAGTCGCATATGGGCTCTGGTCGCACAGAGTCGGACACGACTGAAGCGACTTAGCAGCAGCAGCAGCAGCAGCAGCAGGCATTCAAAGATGTACTGTGTCCCAGCTCTGACACATCTGAGCTGTATAACCTAGGGCAACACAAGCTAACCTTTCCTAACCCTAAAATGGAGGGCAATGATAGCATCCCAGCATGACTCAAGGAATTCCTGCAAGAACCAAGTAAGACCCAAATGGAAGGAGTGAAAGAAAATAAACTCTACAGGCAAGGCTCCAACTGCAGAGAGAAATACTTAACTGCTGCTGCTGCTACTGCTGCTGCTAAGTCGCGTCAGTCGTGTCCGACTCTGTGTGACCCCATAGACGGAAGCCCACCAGGCTCCTCTGTCCCTGGGATTCTCCAGGCAAGAACACTGGAGTGGGTTTCCATTTCCTTCTCCAATGCATGAAAGTGAAAAGCGAAAGTGAAGTCGCTCAGTCGTGTCCGACTCTTAGCTACCCCATGGACTGTAGCCTACAAGGCTCCTCTGTCCATGGGATTTCCCAGGCAAGAGTCGTGGAGTCGGGTGCCATTGCCTTCTCCGGGAATACTTAACAGAGAAGAGCAAATATGATCCCTGCTTAATGAACTAAAATTGGAATAAATTTGCCATTGAAAAGGGGCAAACTGAATGTCACTTAATCACCTGTCATTTAAAAAGTGCATTACGTTTTCAGGCTGACCAGAAAACCACTGTAAATAACACAGTAAATAATAGCATGCAGTATTTCCCTTGGCAGCAGTATACTAAGTTGGGCATCAGATGTCGAGGGGAGTTAGAAAACCTAGCATGTTATTGAAAGTGAACTTGGACTCCAGGGACTGCAGAGCTTTATCATGGGGTTACTGATAAACTCACAAGAAACCCTTAATTTCTAATGTCTGAGTCATTTATCTGTGATCTTGAGATATTTCTCTGCCTCATGAATTAACTTCTCAAAGAATCACTTGCAAAGAGAAACTGAAAATTCAGGAACAGGAAAAAAACATGGGAAATAATATCTCAAGCTTTTCTTTTAGAAAAATAAAAAGATCACCAATACCGTATTTGCCATTTGCAAGGCGGGATCCATCAAGCCCAGGATCTCTTCATTATAACTTGATTCTAGGCTAATGATGTCATCAATTACATCATCCATCTGAGGGAAAAAGGCAATGGAAGAGAGACAGATATAAGCAAAAACTGTGCAAAGCAATCCAAAGAGAGATCCATGGTCTTTCCTGATCTAAAGAAGTAACACTCTTTAGTAGAGTCTAAGAGATAACCGTCCTCTTCCTCTCCAAAGGAGTACATTATTGAAGACCATTAATGCTAACGGGTGATGAGGAGGAGGATATATGCAACCAGCACATAGTGAGTGATTACTAGGTGCCAGTCACGGGGCTTGGGGCTTTTTATGGACTAACTCGTTTACCCTGACAATAACCCTACCAGAATAGGTGCTATTATTACAGCAATTTTTCAGGTGAGATACATGGGAAACAGCTTGCCCAAAGTCACAAATCAAGGAAGAGTTAAAGCCACAGTTTGAACTAAACTTTCAACTGTTGTATAAAACCGCCTGCCCTAAACAGGAAAGAGGAACCAGGAAACTTCATCTTGAACGATAGCTGCCTTTTCCTTTTCTCATCTAAATTTACATCCAGTACATTTCCCACACCGTCCTTGGAGTGAAAAAAAAAAACCACAGATGGCTGTTCAACCCTTTGTTCCCATAGAGGTGTGGGGGGCACTGTGGCTCCCAGGCCACTGGTTAACCCTGCAGTAATCTTACAATAACTTGTACACTAAGTCTCTCCTTGTATGCCTGCCAGTGCACTCGCACTCCCGGAGGAGAGCACCAGGACGAGGTTATCATTACAGTCGTGGAGCTGACATTCCCTCTAGATCAATTTTATTTCTGAAGTACCAAAACATCAGTCACGATAGTAAACAACAGTGATTACATGTGCATTGCAGCAGTTGCAAAGACAAGTCTGTGAAAACATTTCTTCGTAAACATCCTATGTATTTGATCTAATTGGTATGTCTGTGTGTGTGGTGTGTGTGTGAGTGTGTGCGTGCATGCGAGCATGCAAACACCTGCTTGGGTCTTAATAGTGCTTCACAAGTACACAGTGAAAGCTCAGAACTCAGAGGGATGCCCCTGTGTACCTTTTTGCCACAGTTAAAGAAGACAGGCTTCAACATCATGGGGCTTGTCAGAATCTTGGCTCTCCCACTTTCTGGTTTGGATCATTGCCCTTAATCTTTAAGAGTCACAGTGTGCCAATCTGTAAAATGGGGTTAATAATACTCATGCCCTTATTGGATTCTTGTGAGATTTCAGGACAAACCATATGAAGTGCTCACAGTGCCAAGAATAGAGCATACATTCAAAAAATGAGTGTCACTGAGTGACTCCAGAGAAGAATAAATGGAGGTCAGTTTTGAGAAACTGCCAATACTGTTTCCTTTCCAGGTATACCAACTGTATGTCCTATTTAAGAGATGACATTCCAAGTGAATTGCCAAACTGGAAAATGGGCCAGAAGACTTATGAGCAACCTTTCTTTGTACATGTTTAATCTTTTTTTTTTTTTCAGGGAAAGGACATTAGTGGCTTTGGTGTGAGAGAATTTTTAAAATAATTTGTTCTTTTATGAAAAGAGTCATACATGTTGATAAAAAGCAAAAAAAAAATTCTTCCTCTTATATATCCATGCACACATTTAAAATATAAAATATAATTAATAAATGGATGTAACATAATTTATATATCCATTAAACAGGATGCCGCAGAAGAACTTTTCATTGCTTGGGAAAATATTCATGAATTATCATTAAATGAATAAATAAAGTTTCCAAATATATTTTTCATGAGATTTCATTTTATAAAACTATACAACTATATAGATCTTACACATACACACATCTCGGTTTTACAGATATTCTGTCCAAGTTGCTAGCCCATAAATTTGTATAACATACTTTGATGATGGTATCTAAATGAAGCACAGCAGTTTACATCTTATTTATTAAAATTTATGTATTTTAAGCATTGTTTAACACCTTACAGCAACTCAGGGGAAAATGCATTTTAGTATCATTTCCCTAGTAGTTTTTAAATCATGAGACATAATGAAGAAAACAGCACTGTTCATAGCTTTCTCAATCAGAAAAAAAAAAAAAAATCAATGGGGGTGGGGGCAAAAATCCAAAGTCATTAAGAAGGTGTGATTAGCCACAAATATAGGTCCTCATTACAAAGTGTTATATCCTTGGGCTGCCGAGTCATTCAGTACCTGCATGCACGATGCTCGTGAATGTGTGTTCATACTTGGGCATTCGCTCTCCGCCCTGTTTTGCTCTTCGAATTTATAAAACCCCTGCAAAAACACAAGCAAAATCAGCCCATGACTTGGATTTGCAAGTGACTGTTCAGTGACATTTTCACACGAGGTTGATGGTGTAGCAACAAGATGAACTAAGCTCTTCAGTAAAGTGAAATGTGACCAAGAAGTGAAATAATGAAGGAAGAACTTCCATCAAATCAGTCTGACAAATGACAAGCATGGACAGAGAAAAACAAGATGGTTGGTTTGGGCAAAAGGGAGAGGATTTAGTCCCTCTAGAAATTAAAATCAACCAAACTTCAGAAGGGTTACCTCTGAAATCACATGAACATTTCAGAGGACAGTCAAACTCCATTAAAATGATGCTCATCATCTCATACTTTGGAAAAAACAGGCATTAAATCACAACTTGCCTTTTAGGTAGGCTTCAAATTTTGGTGCCACAATTAGCTTTGAGGTATATTTGAGTCTTGTCTCCAACCCAGCCTTTATAAAAAGCAGCTTTCACCAGCAGCAGCAATTTATTAAGGAAACCAAATACACCTAGCAAGGAAATCTTTGCTTTTCTGTTAGATTCTCATGTACTATATTCTTCCAATCCAGCCATGCACCCTCTGTGCTTTTTTCGTTTTTCCTTTCCAGCTCAGGGAGAAATAAAAATAATATTCCAGACATTCACAGCAAGCAGAACTTCTAAACTGCCTGTCCAACACCTTTTCTATTTTTACTATCCCTTTTCCACCTTCCCTTCTCTCCCTGCATTTTCAATGCTTTGTAAATGGAAAGGCATGGAAGAGAACACTCAGCTAACAAGCGGAAATGGGATAGGAGAAAAAGGGTCCTCGCCTCCGGGTTCTGCTCCGAGGGGGCCAAGTCCCCTGCCTGGAGCCATAACCCAATAACCCAGTGAAAGTGATGGGGACCAGAGGCTGGAGGATGACAGCTAGCATGGGGAGTCTGGGACAAAGGCCGGTGAAGGTGGCCACGCGGACAGACTAGAGTCCACAATCAAGTCCAGGAGGGAGATCCGACAGACAGTCATTCAGTGTAAGAGAAAGGAGAGGGGAGGAGACATGAATTACCTCTTTTTCACAGTTGGAGTTAAGTGTAAGCATAGCCATGGGGCTGTTGGGTGCGCTGCTCCCCGGCACTGGTGGCATGACATGGTCGCCAGGCTGGTTTGGACATGGCAAGCTCAGGACTTGGTTGGCATGTTTATTTGCTAAAGTGGTAGAAAGGTACTGCTTTACCTGCTGCCTTTGGGCTTGCTGTATGTGGTACTTGGTGGGGTTTTCGAGGTGGGTCTGCACCTGAACATAGCCATGGAGGGAAGAGAAGAAAGTGCTGTTATTGGTGAGTTTTGGACAGCTCTTCTTTTCAGGCACAAACATGAGACAAGCCAGTCTGTCAACAGAATAGATTATTAAGCCCCTATTAGGTACCAGGCACTGTGCTGATGGATTTTGCTATTACTGAAGTTTAAAGGCTAACTCTTTGGATTTGGGTTAATACTCTGCCTGGTTTCATTTCCCTGCTAATTAACGGTCCATCTCTTTGAAACCTTGTGCCCTTCTTCTCATGCATAATAGCTAAAAAGCTGCAACTATCTGTAGGGTAAAAATTTTCTCAAACACACCTGAAAGAGTTTATTAAGATCAAAACAATAATCTAGAAGAAGGTGTATAACTTATTTCAGTTTTCTCTGGCAAATATAATAGCGTTCTGTTTTGTTTAAAAACACGAAAACAAAACCTCCTTTAGAAACAACTATAAAACGGTTGTAGAACATAAACAGAAACATTCTGATGATTAAATCCACCAGTTGCAGATTAATTCTTCCCACTTTCATTGGGACATGAGTATTCAATATTTTAATTAAGATCTTAAACTCAACATAAAAAGCAGTTCCACATGAAGTAGTTTCTTTCAAACACAAAAACACTTCCATAGATGTGTTTGTTTGTTTTTTCTTTTTTGGATGTGTTTTTAAAGGCATGTATATTAAGCCACCAGAACATTTTCACCTTGTTTCTTATAAGACATTAATAGAGAATATGAAGCTTTTAAACAAAATCAACGATACTCAATATAGTCACTTTTTACTTGAGAAACACAATTTAATCTTACAAGCTATGAATAGGAGTCATGGGGAGAATACAGCCATGCACAGGGGGGAAAAATCCTACTAATATTTACTCTGTTCAAAACTACATTGGATTCCTGCTTATGGCATCAAACAATAAACAACATTAAATGGGAGGACACGTACCAACTGAAAACTGTGTGTCTACTACAATAACACGAAAAGCTGAAACACTCGATTTATGAATTACATTTCAGAGACTGAATAGAAGAATAAAGCTCACCTGATAGTGATTATATTCTAGCATTTCCAGCATAACCACGTTTTAGGTGGCCCCAATCCAACGAGAAACAGTAGACTATCCGTTCTCTCTACTTTCTGTAATTCCGATTCGTAGACTGGCATAGAGAAAGCACTATAAACAAGGTGTCCCGAGATACCACCGGAAACTTCATCACAGCAGCCCTGCTTATAATAACCTAAGCTAATTAGTTATGCATGTAAAAAAAAAAAAGAGTTCACACAAAGGGCTTTTTTTTTTTTGGAAGCCCTACGAGTTTGCTCTTAAATATTGATATCAACCCCCCCATCCCACCCAGCTTGACGTCATGCTTTTTTTTCATAAATATAAAAGAACCTCTTTTAAGGGATGAGCTATCAAAGTCAAACTCGCTGTCAGATCAAGGCCAATTCACTATTCATCTTTAGTTCCAGTAGTATTAATAGACAATGCTATTTCTCTTTCAGCAATAGGTTAAGAGCTAGATGCCCTCTTTGGAGAACACTGCCTAAAAGCTACACATGAGACTTTGCTAATGGCTGAGTAACTCGGCCCCTTCCAAACACAGAAAGAGTGTCCTTTAGTATGCGGGAGTCCCTGATGAACTTTTGAGTTCAGCAGTCTCATCTTGCATCCAGGTCTCAAGGTGCATCTTATTCTTAGCTGAATAGATAAGTAAATTTCCTCCTGACCTTGCATTAGGAAAAGGGGGAGCTTTTCTAAATAGAAAAGGAAAAATACATATATCCACAGAGGCACTTTCGGATACATATTTACGTGGAAAATAAGAAATACACATCTCCCCAATTCAGTCCTCAAATTAGGAAGCATAACAATTCTCACTGAAAATCTTTTAATGTAATTCTTGGTACTAGAGAAGAATATATTTATCATATACACAACTGGTATATTTGTATATTTGCTCATTTATTCATTCCATTATTTAATGTTATTATGTGCTAAATGCTATTCCAGGCAAAGAATGCATATTGTGAGAAAGTAGATACAATTGTCAGCTTTATGACACTGAGAGTCTGCGGTGAAGCAAAGGAAGGAAAACACAAACAGATATATATTTAAAATTATGATAATGGCTGATAGGCACTGCTGAAATGGTGAGATACTTTAAGTATAAGAATTTAAAATTCAATAATTTTGTCCAAATGCCCAGGCTAATGAAGTCCTTTAGTTGACAATCTCAAATTGTTTCAAATGACTGATCTAACGTGCACAGAAACATTTTAAGTTTCATAAAGGGTCCAGACATGATAATGATGAGGACAATAGACATTACTAAAATAAACATCAAATGAGGGCAATGGGTGTAATGTGCTTATTTCACTATTACACTTAAAAAAGAAAGGGCTGCACATTTAAAAATAAATGTTAATTCACTGGCAGATCCTTATTCTTTAAATGAATCAGAATTTCAGGCTTTAGTAAGGAAAAAAGCAACTTGTCTGTTCAGCATTGAGAGTGAGGTCTTTACTACAACCAGGTTGAGGTGGTCAGAGTGGGATATATTGTTTCCCTTCTACTGTCAGTGTCTTTTGAAGTAAGTTAAGAACAGCCTGGCTATAACCATTATGGAGAAGACAGAACATCCCCAGACATCACCAATTCAACACCTGAAACAGGTGACATAAAGGAGGTCATGATCTGTGGGGTTATGCACAGACCTCACAGGAGCGGTGAGGTCTGTGGCAAACTAGAGAGTCCACGTGCTTCATGTAAAAAAAACACAACAAAAAAAAAAAACCGCTGACATAATCTGTAACTGACTGTGGCCCTGTGGGAACACCATTCCAGTTGAGTTAGGTTTTTTTTCAATTTTTCAGGTTAGCCTGCAACCTGAACTTGTTTTTTCAATGAAAACTCCCAGATTATGAAAACGACACCTAGTTGTTTGATTTTTCATACTGTACAAGACAAATCAAACACACTTGTTGGTTAGACTCAACAGAAATGTGGTCTCTGCTCTACACTGTCCAGAAGGAGAATCTTTCTTTCTATATTCTGGGGCCCGGCAGGAGCACCAAGGTTCTTAGAAGTTAGTTCTTCTTCTGAAACATTAGTGTCAAATATAGGCCATTCCATTCCTGGTGCTTCTCTGAGGGGCACATCATGGCTTCTGGCACAGTCAGCAGAAGAATTAAGTATTAGAAACCTGGGATCACATTCAGACCTCGCAACTTACTACTTATGTGACCTTCTGCACGATATTAACCTTTCCAGGCCTTCGTCACTTCATATGCTCAATGAGGGTGATAACAGGAATTGCCTGCTCGAGCTGTTTTTGGCATTAAGCGAAACCACACTTCTACTAGGCTTAGCAATCCATCTCAAACAACAGTTTTCAAATTTTCTTTTTTGCCTTAAGTAAGTAAGTGAAGTCACTCAGTCGTGTCCAACTCTTTGTGACCCCATGGACTGTAGCCTATCAGGCTCCTCCGACCATGGGATTTTCCAGGCGAGAGTGCTGGAGTGGATTGCCATTTCTTTGCCTTCAACTCTTAAGTGTCTTGTGTTTGTATGGGTTATATCTATCCATATTTATCATCTTAGGAATTAAAACAGAAAATTTTAAAACACAAGGTAACTCACTAGCATATAGTCCGCTGGACATGAGAACAATGATATTGTAACACATTATGTAGCCTCTGTAAAACTCTTCTGTATAAAGTTATCCTTGGAATCCACAGGGATGGGTTTTAAGACCTCTGCAGATGGCAAAATCCAAGGATGCTCAAGTCCCTAACATAAAATGGCATAGTACTCTCAGAGAGATGAGCATTTTAAAAAAGGAAAATAAGTCTGTCATTATTATAAAAGTATGTTTGACCTGGTGGAATGGCAGGAGTCCTGGAGACCCCCAGGGTTCTTGGATGATACTTTGAGAAGCTCTGATCTACCTGTAGCGTTGTATCCAGCCCATCCTAGCCATGCTATTGCCCACTGTGTTGGTGGTGTATAACCAAGTCACTCACATTCAAAACACTAATAACCCTAATTTCTCATAGCATTGCTTTTGTTGTTGTTCAGTTGTTAAGTCATGGCCAACTCTTTGCAACCCCAACTACTGCAGCACACCAGGCCTCCCTGTGCCTCACTATCTCTCATAATTTTCCCAAGTTTATGTCCATTGAATCGGTGATGATATCCAACCATCTCATCCTCTGCCACCCTCTTCTCCTTTTGCCTTCCATCTTTCCCAGCATCAGGGTCTTTTCCAATGAGTTGGTTGTTTGCAGCAGATGGCCAAAGTATTGGAGTTTCAACTTCCACATTATTATGAGGCTCTATACTATAGTCTTTTGACTGCTTTATTTGGCCATGCTGTACAGCCTGTGGGATCTTAGTTCCCTGCCCAGGGATCAAACCCTCACCCCCTACTAGAAGCACAGAGTCCTAACCACTGGACCATCAGGGAAGTCTCTCCTTTCACTATAGTAAAAGCCATATAAATGTAATGTTCTGTCTTCAACTGTCCTAAACCATAGATTTTTAGTTAGTGATTTCCCACTCATTCATTTTCAAACAGCCAAACAGGGATGCAAATGAAAACACATGTCATTAAACATCGGTATGATTTCCTGGTAATTTTTTGTATGTTTTTGTCCTTCAAGCCAACTGTATTATGGAATTCAGATGCCAAAAATTGGGTATTGTTGAGCAGTTGAGGTGCAGACCACAAAATAAAGCTGGAATACTTCTCACTCTATCAAAACACCATACTTTATTGACATAACTTATATTTCACATAAGTTAGTATGGTAGCTATCTGGGTCAAGGGCAAAAATCCAATGGCTTTGAAACTTTTCTTTCTTCTTATTACTACTGTCTTTTTCCCTTTTTCCTTCCTTCATTCAGATCCTGAACTGATAGCAAAAGACTGGGAATGAATCACTTTCTAGCTGTCACCGTTTAGTCTCACCACTTCCCAGGTGACACTGACAGGCTATTTCCCATCGGTTTCATTCTAAAGAGACCCTGGAGCACATCAGTGTAAGAGAGTGCCTGCAGATACCATCAAACTGGCTGACAAAAGAATTCACCGGAGCAAAGAAAAAACCCCATCTGATTGATATCCACTGCACTTCGATTATCTCTACTATTTGTAGATCAGAATAAAATAAAATTGAGTGAATAGTCCCATAATTCTTTTACTTTATAATGGATTTTACTTTTTGAACAAGTCAACAAAACTTTCAGACTTCTCACTTTGTGTTTAGAGAGAGAATGTGTTCTTCTGATCAGTAAGTAAAAGAAATATTAAAATGGATTATAATTCAATCAGATGCTATCCATTACCACCCCCAAGGGCTTCCTTGGTAACTCAGCTGGTTAAGAATCTGCCTGCAATGCAGGAAACCCCGGTTCCATTCCTAGGTTGGGAAGATCCCCTGAAGAAGTGATAGGCTACCCATTCCAGTATTCTTGGGCTTCCCTGGTGGCTCAGACAGTAAAGAATCCATCTGCAATGAGAGAGACCTGGGTTATATGCCGGGATTGGGAAGATCCCCTGGCGGAGGGCATGGCAACCCACTCTAGTATTCTTGCCCTGAGAATTCCCGTGGACAGAGGAACCTGGCAGGCTACAGTCTATGGAGGCGCAAAGAGTTGGATATGACTGAGTGACGAAGCACAGACACCACAGCACCACCCAAACCACTCTTCTCTTCATACTATTTTTACAGGACAATGTACAGAGATGGTCACTAATGTAATCATCATCCCTTAGAATATGATGAAACAGAACATTCTGAAACAGCTAGCATTCTGAAATGACTCACCCAAAAAAAGTCTTGCCCAGGGTCACGTATGAGAAGTGACAAGATTCTTTTCAGTCCCACAATTACAATATTACCATGAATGAAAACAACGGCCCAGAATGCAAGTTCTCATTCAGCAATGTTTTCACTGCAACCTGGACAACGTTCTCCTTAATAAAAAAGAAAGACAACAAGGACACAGATCCTGACCTAAGAGAGAAAAATCAAAACCATATGCAGACAAATGCAAATCCCAGAAGAGGGCATGGAGAAAAGGAACTCTCCTACACTGTTGCTGGAAATGTAGATTGGTATATACACCACAGAGAACAGCATGGAGGTTTCTCCAACAACAACAACAAAACCCTAACAACAGAGCGGTCAGAAGATCCAGCAAAATTACTCCTGGGCATATATCCAGGAAAAAAGAAAACTCTAATTTTAAAAGATACATGCACCCCAAGGTTCATGGTAGCACTATTTACAATAGTCAAGACATGGAAGCAACCTAAATGTCCATCAACAGATGAAGAGATAACGATGTTGTATATATATACACAATGGAATATTACTCAGGCATCCAGTTCAGTTCAGTTCGGTCGTTCAGTCACGTCAAACTCTTTGTGACCCCATGAATTGCAGCACTTCAGGCCTCCCTGTCCATCACCAACTCCCGGAGTTTACCCAAACTCATGCCCATTGACTTGATGATGCCATCCAACCATCTCATCCTCTGTCATCCCCTCCTCCTCCTGCCTTCAATGCCTGCATCAGGGTCTTTTCAAATGAGTCTGTTCTTTGCACAAGGTGGCCAAAGTATTGGAGTTTCAGCTTCAATATCAGTCCTTCCAATGAACACCCAGGACTGATTTCCTTTAGGATGGACTGGTTCAATCTCCTTTCAGTCCAAGGGACTCTCAAGAGTCTTCTCCAACACCACTGTTCAACAGCATCAATTCTTCGGCACTCAGCTTTCCTTATAGTCCAACTCTCACATCCATACATGACTACTGGAAAAACCACAGCCTTGACTAGACAGACGTTTGTTGGCAAAGTAATGTCTCTGCTTTTCAGTATGCTGTCTAGGTTGGTCACACTTTCCTACCAAGGAGTAATCATCTTTTAATTTCATGGTTGCAGTCACCATCTCCAGTGGTTTTGGAGCCCCCAAAAATAAAGTCTGCCACTGTTTCCACTGTTTCCCATCTATTTCCCAGGAAGTGATGGGACCAGATGCCATGATCTTAGTTTTTTGAATGTTGAATTTTAAGCCAAATTTTTCACTCTCCTCTTTCACTTTCATCTAGACGCTCTTCAGTTCTTCTTCAATTTCTGCCATAAGGGTGGTGTCATCTGCATATCTGAGGTTATTGATATTTCTCCCAGCAATCTTGATTCTAACTTGTGCTTCATCCAGCCTAACGTTTTTCATGATGTACTTTACATATAAGCTAAATAAGCAGGGTGACAATATACAGCCTTGATGTACTCCTTTTCCTATTTGGAACCAGTCTGTTGTTCCATGTCCAGTTCTAACTGTTGCTTCCTGACCTGCATATAGGTTTCTCAAGAGGCAGGTCAGGCAGTCTGGTATTCCCATCTCTTTCAGAATTTTCCACAGTTTGTTGTGATCCACAAAGTCAAAGGTTTTGGCATAGTCAATAAAGCAGAAATAGATGTTTTTCTGGAACTTTCTTGCTTTTTTGATGATCCAGAGGATGTTGGCCATTCGATCTCTGGTTCCTCTGCCTTTTCTAAACCCAGCTTGAACATCTGAAAGTTCACAGTTCACATATTGCTGAAGCCTGGCTTAGAGAATTTGAGCATTACTTTACTAGCGTGTGAGATGAGTGCAATTGTGTAGTAGTTTGAGCATTCTTAGGTATTGCCTTTCTTTGGGATTGGAATGAAAACTGACATTTGCCAGTCCTGTGGCCAATGCTGAGTTCCTCAAATTTGCTGACATACTGAGTACAGCATTTTCACAGCATCATCTTTTAGGATTTGAAATAGCTCAACTGGAATTCCATCACCTCCACTAGCTTTGTTCATAGTGATGCTTCCTAAGGCCCACTAGACTTCACATTCCAGGATGTTTACCTCTTGGAGAGTGATCACACCATCATGATTATCTGGGTCGTGAAGATCTTTTTTGTACAGTTCTGTGTATTCTTGCCACCTCTTCTTAATACCTCTGCTTCTGTTAGGTCCATACCATTTCTGTCCTTTATCAAGGCCATCTTTGCATGAAATGTTCCCTTAGATTCTCTAATTTTCTTGAAGAGATCTCTAGTCTTTCCCATTCTATTTTTTCCTCTATTTCTTTGCACTGATCACTGAGCCACTCAGGCATTACAAAGAATAATATAATGCCACAACCAGCAATATGGATGGACCTAGAGTTTATCATACTAAGTAAGCTGAGAAACACAAACACCACATAGTATCAGTTATATGTGCTAAGTCACTTCAGTCATGCCTGACTCTGTGTGACCCCATGGACTATAGCCTGCTAGGCTCCTCTGTTCACAGGATTCTCCAGGCTAGAACACTGGAGTAGGTTGCCACTTCCTTCTCCAGGGGATCTTCCCACACCAGGGATTGAACCCATGTCTCTTATATTTCTTGCATTGGCAGGGGGCTCTTTACCACTAGCACCACCTGGGAAGCCGTTATCACCTATATGAGGAATCTAAAAAAAAAAGATACAAATGAGTATATTTAAAAGACAGAAAACAGATTCTCAGACATGGGAAACAAACTTACGGTCTTCCAAAAAGAAAAGCAAGGGTTTGGGGGCATAAATCAGGAGTTTGGGATTAACAGAAACACACAACTATACATGAAACAGATAAACAACAAAGTCCTACTGTATAGCACAGGGACCTATATTCAATATCTTGTAATAACCTATAATGGAACAGAATTTGAAAAAGAATATACACACATATTCTTTTTCAGATTTTTCTTTCTTGTACAGCTGAAACTAATACAGCACTGTAAATCAGCTACACTTCAATTTTTAAAAATCATATGCAAAAAAAAAAATCAGTACTTAAATAAGTGACTACAGTTGATATAGCCAGGTCTTCTTCCCTATCACAGAGATCTGCCCACCAGCCCAATTAGGCCTGCTCTCTGCTTCTGCATGGCCTAAACACTAAGAATAGATTTTTACAGTTTTAACTGGCTGAAAATCATGAAAAGAAGAATGATATTTCATGATACATGAGAATTTTATGAAATCCAAATTTCAATGTCCATAAATAAAGTTTGCTTGGCACACAGCCCCTTCCATTCGTTGACATGTTGTCCACGGCTGCTCCCACACTATAGCAGCGGAGCCCACGTGGCTCCTAGCCTAAAATATCTACTATCTGGGTTTTTGGAGAAAATGTCAATTCTTGCTCTGTAAGAAAGTTTTACCAATCTAGAATTCAGTTTTCCTACTATGTTGAAGCTTCAACAAGATTTGAAGAATGAGGTGATTTTTTTCAAAAGAGAAATCAATATGTGTAAATAATTTTATAGTTGTTTTTCCAAATAACTGGACAAAAGAACAGAGGATATGCTTAATTATCCCTATTTTAAAGGCTATAAAACACAAACTCTAAAAGGAAAAGTGAAAAGGCTCGCCAGGGTTAGAAAACAATCTCAGGGCCTTGCCTCCTTTGTCCAGTAACAAATGATGGAACCCCTTAACTGCTGATCAATTTCCATCAAGGACTTGAACCAAGTAAAGAGATAAAGATAAAACTACATCCAGAAGTGTACTCCCATATCCTATGCATGCAAAAATATGCATGAGTTTATATTGCATTGTTTTTGATCTGCACAGTTTAACACCACTTCCTGGCTTACTACTCTGTAGGCTCTCTGAATTCAGACAGATGCGTAGTAAATGTGCACATGAGGAATGGTGAGCAAATCTATTTTTCTAAAACTGTGATGTTGTAATAGAATAAAGTGGACTGACCTACCAAAAGTTCCTAGCAAGCTTCTTATCCTAAACCAATGACCTATAAAATACAGGACTTACTCTAAACTGCAAAGTGGGCATGCTTGGTATTTAGGAAAAACAATATTCAGCAGTCTTAAAAAAATAAAAAGGAAGTATTACTGTAAGAAAACTCATAGTATATATATTATTTGTTCTCTCTCAGACTAAAATAAACCCAAGGTCTGAGTATTAAAAGAACATCAAGTGTTTATCTCAGCCAAATAGAAATATGAGAGATTAAAGGGTGGCAGCCATCTGCCTGCAGAGTATGAATAATCCCAGGTTAAAAACACCACTTACAGAATCAAATTCCTATAGGAGAAGCAGCAAGACCCAATAAACTTAATCCATTACTCACTTTAAGAGAAAACCATGCATTTACAGGTCCTGCATTCTGAGGACCATATAAATCATTATGCACGGTTACATCATATTAAATATAGCAGGATTTTTTTTAAAACACAGAAAACAGAATTAGCATTCATTCAATCAAAACTGTGTACCATGTACCTGATGCTGTGCATTTTATATTCACTCCTAGCTCAGGTCAATTTAAAATAAAGCTCAGAAATCACTTGGATAGCTTATAAAGTATTCTTGAAAGCTTCTCCTCACAATTTTTTACAATCATATGATGACAACTGATTAAATACAGAAGGAACTATAGACTCTTCAGATTTTCATAGGTTTAACCTCTTATATTGAATTGCTACTATTCAGAGTATACCCAATTGTCCTCTTGCCAAACACAAAAAAGAACTAAATATAGGGTTGGGTGCAAGTCTTCATGTCTAAATAAATCATTTAGGATCTTATTAACTGCTGTGCGATTCTGTAGGTCTAGGGTAGGGCCTAGGACCCTACATTTCTAATAAGCTCCCAGGGAAGTCTACCCTGCTGGTCCATAAACCACACCACACCCTGAGTGCAAGGCTTTAACACATTTTCACCTCAACTTCTGCTCCCATCAAAAGAGTTATATCTCCACCATTCACTCACCAAATACTGTCTACCAGCCAGATGCCAGGCAACTGTCTTCATTAGACACAGGCTGTTCAGGGGCAAGACTCACCCAGAAGGTGACATGTAAGTACAGGTCTATAGTTAGGGAAAGAGAATGAGCTAAGAGATGGGTGGAAAGAGCAATCCAGCAAAGTACAAAAGTCCTCAGGTGTGAACAAGCCTCTCGTGTTCAGGGAAGAGTAAGGAGGCTCTTCACACACACTTTTCTTGGCTGCTTCTTGACAGGGTTTGACACTTGCCTGGGTTTTCTCCTGCCCCACCTCTTTCATCATTTCTTCCCAGTGGCCTTTGCTAGTTTTCTCCTCTTCTCTCCTTCTTAAATGTCAGAGCACCCTAGGGTTCACAGCTTGACTTCCTCTCTCTGCAAGCACAGCCCTGGTGACGAGCCAGGCTCCTGGATTTAAACACCTGGTTCAGATGTCCTGAACTCCACAGTCACCTCCACCAGCCTACTCCATTGAGAGGACTGCAGACATCCTCCCCTCCCAATCAGCTCCTGCCATGCTCTTCTCCATCTTAGTAGATGGCAATCCCATTCTTCCATTATGTCGAAACATATGAAAGTAAAATAAATAAATAACCTTCATCTGGTTCAGCCTAGTTGCTCATTTCCAAAACTGTGGTCAACTTCATCATCTTCAATTCATTTCTTTCCTTCACACCCTACATCCAATCCATCAAGAGGCACTGGTTTTCTTTTTAGGATATATCTCAAATGTAACTAATTTTCATCATCTCTACTGTTACCACTTGATCTAGGCCATCACCATTTCACATTTGGGTGACTGAAAAGCCTCTTGACTCTTCCACCTACAATGTGCTCTCTTGCAGCCTATGTTCAATATACTGTGTGATCCTTGTAAAACATGTCAGATCATACCATTCCTGTGCACAAAGAACCCCTCTCCAATGGCTCCCTATTTATCTCTGAGGAAAATAAAACTCTTTACAATGGCCTACTGCTGCTGCTAAGTTGCTTCAGTTATGTCCGACTCTGTGTGACCCCATAGATGGCAGCCCACCAGGCTCCCCCGTCCCTGGGATGCTCCAGGCAAGAACACTGGAGTGGGTTGCCATTTCCTTCTCCAATGCATGAAAGTGAAAAGTGAAAGTGAAGTCGCTCAGTCGTGTCCGACCCTCAGCGACCCCATGGACTGCAGCCTTCCAGGCTCCGCCATCCATGGGATTTTCCAGGCAAGAGTACTGGAGTGGGGTGCCATTGGTCTACAAGTCCCTAAACCAGAGCTGTCCACGGGCTTGTTAGACATGCTCATTCTTGGGCTGCACACCGGAAGTGATGGATCAGTGTTTCTGAGTGAGGATCAGAAACTGATGTTTTAACAAGCTCTCCCGGTAGATTCTTATCCACAACAAAGTCTGAAGACTCCAGCCCACTGTGCCCATCTCCCCCTCCATCCCGGGGTCATTTCTCTCTGATCTTATCTCCCATAACCATCTTAAGAATTTAGAAACCCCAATCCCCTCCCCACCAGTGGCCCCCACCCACCCCTATCCTGTTCTCTGTGTCCAGAACATGGCCTGGCACATAGTAGGAGCTCAGCAAGTATGCAGAGAATCGATGAGCGGAGGCAGTGGGGCTGAAATGCATGAGTGAGGGGAGAGACTAGAAAACTAAGGACAAAGGGCATCAGACTGTTTAGGGCCTCAGACAGGTTGGAGGTTAGGGTCCTGACAGATTCTGGAAATGTCCTGAGAGAACGGAGAAGTGGCAGACTGATTTTCTTCTTGACTAATTCAGAAAACCCTGTAGGAAATGTCTCCAAGCCAGGCAGATGATTCACAGTGCACCTCCCTAATCTGAGTTACAAAACTTCCTTTTCTGTGAGGGCAGACCCAAAGACTGCCAACTCTTATAGCTCTTATTCATGATGCTTAGGGCCCTGAGTGTCTAACACACATGGCCAAGAGCCTGGACATTTGTCTCTATCTCTAGCTTCCCTCATAGCTCAGTTGGTAAAGAATCCGCCTGCAATGCAGGAGACCCCAGTTCGATTCCTGGGTCAGGAAGAGCCACTGGAGTAGGGATAGGTTACCCACTCCAGTATTCTTAGGCTTCCCTTGTGGCTCAGCTGGTAAAGAATCTGTCTGCAATGCGGGAGACCTGGGTTCAATCCCTGGACTGGGAAGATCCCTTGCAGAAGGGAATGGCAATCCACTCCAGTATTCTTGCCTGGGGAATCCCAAAGAGAGTAGCCTGCCGGGCAACAGTCCGTGGGGGTTGCAATAAGTCAGACACAACTGAATGACTAATACTTTACTGCAGTATTCTGGCCTGGAGAGTTCCATGGACGGTACAGTCCATGGGGTTGGAAAGAGTCAGACACGACTGAGCAACTTTCACTACACTGTAGACCTCTTGATAAGTCACAATTAAAGCAGAAGTCCTCAAGATGGTGGTCCATAGGCACAGTCCACAGGTATGGCTTAATGGCCTACAGACTATTTAATTAAAAATTGGGAGTTTTCATACTAAAATTTGGACGTCTGGTTTCTCTGAATACAAAGACCTAATGGCACCCCACTCCAGTACTCTTGCCTGGAAAATCCCATGGACGGAGGAGCCTGGTAGGCTACAGTCCATGGGGTCACAAAGAGTGGGACACGACTAAACAACTTCACTTTCACTTTTCACTTTCATGCATTGGAGAAGGAAATGGCAACCCACTCCAGTGTTCTTGCCTGGAGCATCCCAGGGACGGGGGAGCCTGGTGGGCTGCCATCGATGGGGTCGCACAGAGTTGGACATGACTGAAGCAACTTAGCAGCAGCAGCGGCAGCGACAATGAACAACCACACAGTGGGCCAGTAGGGGGCAGAGTTGAGAAGCAGCTGCCTTCCTTTGATGTGACTCTTGCTCTTCATTTTGCCGCATTCTTGTTGTTCAGTCACTAAGTCGTGTCCACCTCTTTGTGACCTCATGGACTGCAGCACACCAGGGTTCCCTGTCCTTTACTATCTCCTGGAGCTTGTCCAAACGCATGTCCATTGAGTTGACAATGCCATCCAACTATCTCATTCTCTGTCGCCCCCTTCTCCTGACTTCAATCCTATTCCCAGCACCAGGGTCTTTTCTAATGAGTCAGCTCTTCGCATCAGGTGGACAAAGTATTGGAGCTTCAGCTTCAGCATGAGTCCTTCCAGTGAACATTCAGGGTTGATTTCCTTTAGGATTGACTGGTTTGATCTCCCTGCTATCTAAGGGACTCTGAAGAGTCTTCTCCAGCACCATAGTTCGAAAGCATCAATTCTTCAGCACTCAGCCTTTTTTATGGTCCAACTCTCACATCCCGTACATGACTATACAGACATGTGTCAGCATAGTGCTGTCTCTGCTTTTTAATATGCTATCTAGGTTTGTAATTGCTTTTTTCCAAAGAGCAAGTGTCTTTTAATTCTGTGGTTGCAGTCACTATCTGCAGTGATTTTGGAGTCCAAGAAAAGAAAATCTGCCACTGCTTCCACTTCCTTCTCATCTATTTTCTGTGAAGTGATGGGACCAGATGCCATGATCTTCATTTTTTGAATGTTGAGTTTTAAGCCAGATTTTTCACTCTCCTCTTTCATTTTCATCAAGAGGTTCTTTAGTTCCTCCTCGCTTTCTGCCATTAGAGAAGTATCATCTGCATATCTGAGGTTGCTGATATTTCTCCCGGCAATCTTGATTCCAGTTTGTGATTCTTCCAGCCCAGCATTTCTCATGATGTACTCTGCATATAAGTTAAATAAGCAGAGTGACAGTATACAGTCTTGACATACTCCTTTCCCAATTTGGAACCAGTCTGTTGTTCTATGTGCAGCTCTAACTGTTGCTTCTTAACCTGTATACAGGTTCCTCAGGAGGCAGGTAAGGCGGTCTGGTATTCCCATATCTTTAAGAATTTTCCACAGTTTGTTGTGATCCACATAGTCAAAGGCTTTCAGGTATTCAGTGAAGCACAAGTAAATGTCTTTCTGGAATTCCATTGCTTTTTCTATAGTCCAACATATGTTGGCAATTTGATCTCTGGTTATCACTCCTTATTCTGATATTTAAAATGGCCCTGATTTACTCGTTAATTTGCTTGACTCCTGAAGGCATTTAAATTGGCAAACTGCCTTAGCCTTTCACATTCCATATTCCAGGAGGTAGTTCCAAATCTGATGAAATGATGGTAGCGTAAGTGGGACTAGAATACACTAAATGAACAATCTCATAGGATACAGGTGAGAAAATGAATTGATACTAAGTTTTTAAAAGCACACGATCATCTAGCAATTCACATTTTACACAACTTTTCTAAGGTAATCATCAGATATAAGGGCAGAGATTTAAGAACAGAGAGGTCCAGCAGAGCATTACCTTAAAAAGAAGACGGCAAATTACTGCCTTAGGACCCACTGCCTATTTTTGTAAATAAAGTTTTAGTGGGACATAGCCACACTCATTAATTTACATATAGTCTACAACTGTTTTCAAGGTATTACAATACTAGACTGGAGTTGGGTAATAGACCTTACATCCTTCAAAGCATACGGTATTTACTACCCGGCCCTTTAAAGAAAGTGTGCCAACCACTAATCTCAAGTAACAAAATATTGGAAATTAATATCAATACAAAGCAATGCATTCAAGTAATTATGAGGGAGCTATATGAGTTCAAGGTTCCTCAACCTCAGCACTATTGACACTATTGCCAAGTACTTCTTTGTTGTGGGGTTGTATGTGTATTACAGGGTATTTAGCAACATCCTTGGCCTCTGTGCAGTGTATTCCAATGGAACCATTTCCTCAGCACTGGTTGTAACATTCAAAAATGTCTCCAGACATTCTAAATGTCCTTAGGGTGAGGGGGGGAATTGCCCTCAAATAGATGGACACAATATAGACAGTGAAATGTGTTTATAAAACTATTTAATGAGAGGAAAAGTTTATCATATAAGTAGGAACACAAAACAAGTTAGAATCACTACCTACTCTGTGACCCTAAACTGAGTTAAAAATGCTTTCATTACGTAGGCACACACACACAAACCAGTTACAAATCATTCAGCAAAAATCTTCATCATGACTATCTCAGGATGATTAAAGTATAGATGACTGTTATCTTACTGGTTTTTTATAATATTTTCTATTATGTCACACAGAGTCAGACACGCCTTTGCAACTGAACAACAACAACAATATTGTATACAATGATAATTTTGTAATTAAGAAAAAAAATCTATAAATTCCACAAAAATTAAAGTTTGTGGCTCTGGACAAATAAAAATATATTCAGGCAGAATTTCTCTACTAAAAATTTTGAGAACTAGAAATAAACTCATGAAGGCATTATGTAATGACGAAATCTGCCTCATTTCAATTGTTTTTCTTTATATACTAGAGTAGATTAAGAAGACCCTGCTACTTTTGAAATTTTTGGTCTAACAATCAAGCCCAGACTGTTTCAGTTTGTACAATGTCTGACACATTTTTACGGTTTTCTAAAGGGCTGCAATTACGTGATTGCGTGGTGTTCTTATAATAAGAGCTCATTGTAAGGACTGTCCAGCTGCCCCCACCCCAATGGGAATTGTGAGTGCCGCATTCCACGTGTTATAACTTTTTTTTATGCCCCAGTTTAGCACTGCCTCCAAATTGCAGACGCCTTTTTGTTTCAGCATTTCTCCCCCCAAATGCCCCTATTGTTTGCAGTTTATCGGGTATTAGAGATCATTACGGCACAAGCGGCAAAACTCTTTTTGAGAAGGACAGACACTCTTTAAGAAACTGGCAGTGGTCAAGTTTGACAGAGATGAAAACATTGCCCTAGGCCTAAGCAAAAGGTCAGCCAGAAATGAGAGCTGAACGCTGCCGGTTTGAAGGTCAAGTCCACACGAGCTGAAAGCTGGCAAAAAGCAGCCGCCTCATAATAATACGGACTTCAGGGCCTGGATCATGAGACCAAGGAGGTCCTCCTGGTTTTTGAGAAAATGCACTGTGTTGGGCAATTCCTAAGACCTCTTGTACACATTATGTGATAAGCGAATTCCAGTCTAGAATGAACAACTCCAACAATTGATAGCAGCAGCTCACAAGTACTTTCTGACTGAGAGTTTTATGTGCAGGTGCGTTATAACTACCCCACCAAACAACCTAGCCATTCGTTCAACTAGCATTTACGGAGGCTCAGAGGATAAAGCAGCCACTAAGGCAGAACTCTTGACCCCACAAAAGCCATACTGCAGCTGGAGGAGCAAAGACAGACACGATGGCAACAGTCAGCAAAGAAAGAAGAACTTCACACAGCGATACAAGTACTAAGCAGAAAAGATAAAGTAAGCCACTGGGAGAAAAGAAGGCTACTCTGCAGTGGGGACATTCCAGCTGAAACTCAAATGATGGGAAGGAACCAGGTATGTTGAGAGTCAGAGGTGCTTAAATCCTGAGCTGGAAGTAGCTTGGCATCTTGGACGAACGAGAATAACATCAATATCCAAGGCCGAGGGGCTGGAGCAGTGACCAGGTCAGCACATAAACTGAGAGAGGTGGTCGGGGCCAGATATTATAGAGCTTTGTAGGCCTCAGAAAGGAATTTGATTTTTCTTCTCTGCTACTTATCAGAAGGTTTGGGGAGATTTTAGGCACAGAAGTGACAAGACTTGATGAACATTTGTAAAATATCATTCATGTGATTACATAGATGTAAAGGAACAGTGGACACAGGAGGAATAATCAGGAGGCTCCTATACCTACAGAGCCTCTGGATGAAAGTGAAAGAGGAGAGTGAAAAAGTTGGCTTAAAGCTCAACATTCAGAAAACGAAGATCATGGCATCTGGTCCCATCATTTCATGGCAAATAGATGGGGAAACAATGGAAACAGTGACAGACTTTATTTTTCTGGGCTCCAAAATCACTGCAGATGGTGACTGCAGCCATGAAATTAAAAGACGCTTGCTCCTTGGAAGAAAAGTTATGACCAAACTAGACAGCGTATTAAAAGGCAGAGACATTACTTTGCCAACAAAGGCCTGTCTAGTCAAAGCTATGGTTTTTCCAGTCATCAGGTACGGATGTGAGAGTTGTACTATGAAGAAAGCTGAGTGCCAAAGAACTGATGCTTTTGAATTGTGATGTTGGAGAAGACTCTTGAGAGTCCCTTGGACTGCAAGGAGAGCCAACCAGTCCATCCTAAAGGAAATCAGTCCTGAATATTCACTGGAAGGACTGATGCTGAAGCTGAAACTCCAATATTTTGGCCACCTGATGTGAAGAATGGACTCATTTGAAAAGACCCTGATGCTGGGAAAGATTGAAGGTGGGAGGACTAGGGCATGACAGAGGATGAGATGGTTGGATGGCATCACTGACTCAATGGACATGAGTTTGAGTAAGCTCTGGGAGTTGGTGATGGACAGGGAAGCCTGGTGTGCTGCAGTCCATGGGGTCGCAAAAGTCAGACACGACTGAGCAACTGAACTGAATACCTACAACAACAAATAGCTACATGTCAAACTTCCCAGGTGCCTCAGTGGTAAAGAATCTGCCTGCCAATGCCACAGACATAGGTTCAATTCCTGGGTCAGGAAGATCCCCTGGAGAAGGAAATGGCAACCCACTCCAGTATTCTTGTCTGGGAAATCCCACAGATGGAGGAGTCTGGCGAGCTACAGTCCATGGGATCGCAAAAGAGTCGGATGTGACTTAGCGAATTTATTACAACAGTAGCTCCCTATAGTTGATGATACCTTGGACTCATTAGGATACAGCTGGATATGAGATACATGAGCTGCTACCTCTTGTCTCCAGCTGCTTCTTGGCTTCCATCAAATCTAAGAATAAAGAACTTTCTTACACAATGCTATGATAGGTCTCATATCAACACGGAAAGTAATTATACATGCTGTACATGGTGGCAGAATACCCCATGTACACCTGGTTGGAACACACAAGCTAATGTATGGCCAACGGTCAGTGCAATGGAGAAAGGCAGCCTTGTCTTATATCTGGCTAAAATCTCAGAGAGATTCAACCTCAAATCCTAGGCAAGTTGCTTAAATGCTGTGAACCTCAGTTTTTCTATCTATAAAATAGGTTCACAAATACTACCCACCTAGTAGTTGATCATTTTGTTGATTAGTTTAAGTGATAAAATGCATGAGAAGTGCTTAGCATGTAGAGAATGATCAATAAATTAATAACGCTCTCCATTATTATTAGTCCTGGATTTTTTTTGTTTTCACATTCAAGTAGATCAGTGTTGGATCATTTAACTCATCTGGCTCAAAAAAAAAAAAAAAAAAAAGAAAGAAAGAAAGAAAGAAAAAGCCACCTTGAAGGAGAAGTGAAGTGTTAGTCACTCAGTTATGTCCAACTTTCTGTGATCCCATGGACTGTAGCCCACTAGGTTCCTCTATCCGTGGGATTCTCCAGGCAAGAATACTTGAGAGGGTTGCCATTCTCTTCTCCAGGTGGAGAGGGCAAAAAGGAGGGGGCAGTTCAGCCTCTTTCAGGTATCCTTTTATCTTTTTCTGATTCAAATATCACTGATGGATGCCAAAGGTTAAGATTAAAAGAGGAGAAATAAGAATCTGGGAGCACTGGACATTTGCTGACTGGAGTATCATACAGAAGGCTCTGTGAAATCTTTTTTTTCTCTCCCACTTCCAAAGGAGTTAGCTCAAGTACTCTTTCTTAATTGGGGCCTCAGGGAAAGTGGAAACCCCTAAACATTATATGAAAACTTTTGGCTACGATTTTTCTAGAAGAGGTCTAACAAGAAAACATATAAAGATGAAATTACATATACAATTTGCAGGTAAGAAGGACATATATACAGAAAACAAGATGACCCATTAGTTGAAAACCGTTGAGGCTAAGTGGTGAGTATATAAGGGGCTCATTATATTATTCTCTGCTTTTATTTAAGTTTGAATCAATCTATCTGCATTCATACAGCACAAAGAAATGTACATACCTGATACATCATTTGTACTCATTTTCTATAAAAAGAAAGGTCCTATGGTAGCATATTTACTAAGCAAGCACTTGGTCAATCTATTGATCAATCTGATATACCATAAACTTAAATGTCTGCTTTTTTTTGCTTGCCATTCTGGATCTTTGCCTGAAGCTTTCTTCTAAGGGAGCTAACTCGACATTCAATGAGTAGATCATGGATTCACCATGAGCCAGTCATTCCTCTATAGTGCCGTCATCCTGAGCACCTCTGGGAGAAACATTTTGTTAACAGAGCAAGCTGGATCTGCCTGTGCAGTATTCTCACTGATATGTATTTTAGCCAAAAATGAAATGTTTTAAAATTAACTTGTGTGTGTGCTCAGCTGTGTCTGACTCTTTGTGACCCCATGGACTGTAGCCTGCCGGGTTCCTCTGTCCGTGGGATTTTCCAGGCAAGAATACTGCAATGGGCTGCCATTTCCTCCTCCAGGGGATCTTCTCTTAACTTGTGCAGAGGGAACAAAACTCAAACCATACCCTTTTTAGTCAAACTTAGGACTACCTCTTTCAAACCAAATGGCCAGTGGTCTACATTTGTGTCATAGAAGGAAAAAAACAAACAAACAAACAAACAAACAGGCAATTGAAACTTGAACTATATTTAGGAGGAACTGTATTTTCCTCATTAAAAAAAAAGTTCATTTGTCAAAAAAAAGATTTATCACACTCTACAATGCAAACTCTCAGAGGGATTTAAAATTTGCTGCAAAACCATAACAATGTATAAAGATAGGACATATCTATACAAAACCAATACTGTAACTGAGATAGCCCAATGTGAATTTCTTTGGGCAACAAAACAATGGATAAAATGGATAAGGAGGAAAGGGACAAAATACTTCTTTCAAGAACAGAAGTGGGAATTTTGAAAAGAGGAAAGAATATGAGAATATACTGGGGTTTCTTATAACGAAGAAGGACTATTAAGAAGTGAAAATGAAGTAATTATTGAGCACTCACACGGGGTAGTTTGGTCACTAAGTTTTATCTGAATTTTGTGGCCCCAAGGACTTTGTCCATGGGACTTCCCACGCAAGAATACTGGAGTAGATTGCCATTTCCATCTCCAGGGGATCTTTCCGACCCAAGGATCGAACCTATGTCTCCTACATTGCAGGTGGATTCTTTACCAATTGAGCCACCAAGGAAGCCCTATATGTCCAAGCCCTGTCTATATATCACATATATACCAGGGAGCATTCATATATCAGGTGATTCACCTAAGATTTTTCAACAGATTTTCTTATTTAATCTTCACTACAACCCTATGAGATAAGGGCTGTTATTATTTCCGTTTTAGGGAAAACGGCTACCCACTCCCGTATTCTGGCCTGGAGAATTCCATGGACTGTATAGTCCACGGGGTCACAAAGAGTCAGACACAACTGAGGGGTGAGAAATCTGAGGCTGACTCCCAACCACTACACTAAATACTACTATGTGCTGAGTTATCTGCAGAATTTATATTTCAGCATAGTAGCACTGATTGTGAAACTGTAGTATGTGAAACTGTAGCTTTGTAGGATGCTTTTCTCTTGAAAACCCGATTTCACACTTTCATTATAAACAAGCTTCTCTTTAACATATGATGATCGCCTGCATGGACGCTAGGCCAATGTTCGACCTGATTCCTAAGTGAATAGAATGAAAACTGAATTTTACAGCATAGAGTAAAGGGAAAATTTCTTATGGGAAAGCTGCCTCAGTACTTGGAATAATTAAAGGGTTGATGCTGCTTCCTTTCCTTCTTCCTTTTCTGGCGGGAGGTGGGGGGATGTGTGCAGGAACGGGGGAGGAGGGGTTGGCAGGCAAAAAGAATCTTTCAGACTCAAAAGGAATTTTTGTTAATCAAAAGCATCTGTATCATGGGATTTTTAAAGGAAAGGTTAAAACAGTGTACAGTATAGTGACTGATGTCTTTTATAAGAAAGAAAATGAGCCACTGTTATCACTGAAATGCCAGTTGCCATATACCTAATTATAAACTCGTATCAGGAGAAAAAAAAGTTAGGGAAGAGAAGTGTGCAGATTACTCTGATTAAATGGCCCAATGCACTATCTGGTTTGGAAAAAAAAAGAAAGGCAATGGGTTAGTCAGTTCCCCAAAGTCTGTATCTTACATGTAGTAGAGAGAAAGAGGGATCTATCCTAATGTGAAAGTAACCCCGTCATTCCTCTCCTCAGCTTACAAACGGAGGGTTAGGGTGGGGACAGAGGAAAGGGAAACCCACACACAAATGTACACATTTTTAGATGGTCCAACCCTTGATAACAGTGGTTTTCAGCCACAAGCGATTTTTCCTTTTGAGGAACATTTGGGAATGTCTGGAGACATGCCTAGTTGTCACAGCTGGACAGGGGGTGGCTGCTACTGGCATTTAATAGGTAGAGACCAGGGATGATGCTAATATGCTGCATCGCGCAAGACAGCCCTTGACAACAGAGAATGACCTGGCCCCAATCCCAATATTGGAGAAGCCCTACACTAACAGATGCTGTATCGATTCACCACCCCAAACCTCTGAGGGTAGACTTCATTAAAAAAAGGGCAACAAACCAGTCAAGCCAAAGGAATAGTGTAGCTATGTCATAAACAACTGCCATGCTTTCTTCGTGTTCCTGCGTTTCAAGCATGCTTGGTACTAAGTCACTTTAATTGTGTCCAACTCTGCGAGCCTATAGACTATACCCCGCCAGGCTCCTCGGTCCATGGGATTCTCCAGGCAAGAATACTGGAGTGGGTTGCCATGCCCTTCTCCAGGGGATCTTCCCAACCCAGGGATCAAACCCATGTTTCCTATGTCTCCCGCATTGGCAGGCAGGTTCTTTACCACTAGTGCCATCTGGGAAGTCCATCTGAGTTTCAAAGTCAACAGTTATTTTATACCTGGTCTTAACAAAGAGTTGACTCATTGGAAAAGACCCTGATGCTGGGGTGGGGGGGTGGGCTGCGGGGGGTGTTGGGGGCAGGAGGAGAAGGGGACGACAGAGGATGAGAAGGCTGGATGGCATCACCGACTCGATGGACATGAGTCTGAGTGAACTCCGGGAGTTGGTGATGGACAGGGAGGCCTGGCATGCTACGATTCACGGGGTTGCAGAGTCAGACACGACTGAGCGACTGAACGGAACATGTGAAGGACACTTTTCAGTTAAATGGAAGGAGGAAGAAATCCTATCATCTCTGTAAAGAACTTAATTCAAAATCTGAGACTTGAGCTCTAGACAGTAATGGGGTGGGGTGGGGAGGGAAAGGTAAAATGAGAACTATCAATATCACATAATAATGATCAACTATGCCCGAAAACTACACAGAATAAAGATAAACATTTGTAATGATTCAAAAAGCACAGCAGAAACTTGCTTAGGCATCTGAGTGCATTGGCAACTGTGAGTACCTTGGCAATATCACTTAAAAGTCTTTTCTATCTGATGAATATTAAAGGAACATTACTGCACTTGCAAACAAAGCCAGAGTTCATCAGCTGTTAGTTTTTACAATGTTTCACACAAATCCTCCTTACCCTCCTAAACAACAATAACAAGAAAAATAGTTTTCGTTTATTCATTTCCTATATACTTAAAAAGGAATTATTTTTCAATGTATTTTAACAACTTCTGGGCATTCCCTGGCAGTCCAGTAGTTAGGATGCCATGTTTTTACTGCCGAGGGCCCAGGTTTGATCTCTGGTCAGGGGACTAAGATCCCACAAGCTGCATGGTGTAGCCAGAAAACAATATGTGTGTATATAAATGAAACAACTTTAAAATATATTAATTTATAATTTTTATATGACACATAGATTTTTATTTTCTAAATGCTTTTAAAAGGTCAAAATAGAAGTGACGCAAACATGTATCTTTTACAGCTAAATAGTAGGGGAGAATGAGGCTGAATATGCTATTCCTATTTTGATGAATCTTAGAAATTTTCCTTCAAGAAGTCATAAAAAAAGTTTAAATAGTTTTTAGACGTATAAACACACACACAAATGCTGTCCTGGGTGTTTATTAGAAAAAGTAATTCTAATGATTTTCAATTTCGGTCTTAAAGATTTCAGCTTTAGTTTTATTTTGATATCTGCCTCTTCATCCTCTACACTGAAAGAAAACAAAAATTCTGTAAAATACTCAGAAGGATAAACAAACAAAAAGCTAAAGCAGAAGAAACTGCACTCATCAAACTATCATCTCCAAAATCTTTTGTCTCAAATGATGCTTGAAACACATAAATGTGGCTCTAAATGACCATAAATGGACTCTTAGTTTTAGCAAAATAAGTGATCTCACCTGCCAAACTGAAGATGCCTTATATTGTCTGTTTTATCTAATTAGCACTCTAGAAAATTCTTGCGTTGTGATGCCTGAATTTGAGTGTTGTCTCCTCTCCCTTTAGCACTGAAATATGTAATAAGGCACTCATATTAATAACTTTACCACTGAATATGTTTGCAAAGTTATCATTTGATATACAATGATGAGAGAAGGAGGGAGGAGAGGACAGAGGGAGGGAAGAGGGTCATGTTTTCTTGAAAAAATAGAAATGATTAAGGAAAAGCATGTCACGAAAGGCCAGATAGTGCAATATTTTTTATTGGTTTTCCTTTAGAGGGTGGGCGTGTGTGTGTGTGGGTGTGGGTGTGTGTGTGGGTGTGGGTGTGTGTGTGTGTGTGGGTGTGTGTGTTCGCGCGCGCTTAGTCACTCAGTCATGTATGACTCTTTTGCAATGACACAGACTGGAGCCCGCCAGGCTCCTCTGTCTATGGGACTTCCCAGGAAAAAATACTGGAGTGGGTTGCCATTTCTTCCCCTAGGGTATCTTCCTGACCCAAGGATCGAACCAGCGTCTCCTGCAGCTCCTGCAATGACCCGTGGATTCTTTACCACTGAGCCACTTTGGAAGCCTTTACAATACGACTATTTACTTAACAACAAGCCGTGCAATGTTCCACATTCAAAATGGGAGAGGCTAGCACACTGAGTTTTAACACAATTTTTACCCTCTCTGCTTAAAGAAAATTACAAAAGAAAATTTACTTCTGAGGAGCATCTCTTCTGTATAAGGAGCAGGCTCAGGAATTCACAGATGAGGACCTTACTTGATGCTCATAGCAATGGTAAGTGCTTTCACTCGTCTGGTTTGCAGATGAGGGAACTGAGAAAGGTTAAATAACTAGTCTAATATCACTCACCTGCTCTCACACAGTCAGAGATCTAAGCCCAAGTTTGCTGTGTTCCAAACCAACCAAAATAAGCAGGATACGAGGTTCACTTCTCAGGAGTCACCAATGCCCTGCTACAAGTGATATGGAAAATACGCTTGCTTAAAGACCTCCAAAATTGTCACCACAAGATGGAACGTACAGAGAAAAAACCACTGAGGGGATTGTATTGAATTTATTACTGCCCTCAAGACTAGGGAGGAAACAAATATTTTATCACTTTTATTATTTAAAAATGTAACATGTATGGTTGGAGAAAATTTAAAACATAAAGATGAGAAAAGGGAAGGGAAAGAAAAACCACAGAAGTAATTCCATACTGAGAGATAAATCCTGACAGCATTATAACATCTATCTTCCTACCGATCAAACTAGAATTTTAATGCGGTCACCATCAATGTCAGTAGGACTGGAACAAATGTTATCTTGGTCAAAAAAGACCCAGGCTCCATCTTCCCTAAAGATTTCTCCCTGGGCTCTTAACCCCTAAATCCAATATCCAGATGTAAAAGCTTTAGACATGAACATATTCACCATATTATTTTTCATAATAATGAAAATGTTATCAGTGATCTCCAGCATGAGAAGAATCACAAAGTACATTCATTTTTATTATTATGCAACTATTTAAAAGGACACATAAGGGATGTAAACAGCAATACAAAAACACACAATATTGAAAACAAAATGTATATGTAAAAGTATAAAACCTATAATTGTACTGACAAAAAACCTTCATTTTTTTTTAAACTAAGAAAATTACATATTACAATACTTTTATATATGAATAATGGAACATGATATTTTCATCTTCTCTACCTTTCAAACTTTCTGGTATGATTATTAAAACAGTTAGCCAAGTTCTTTTGGCTGCAGAGCCAGCCTTCTACTAGAGAAGTGGGGAATCATAATTCTTTTCTGGCCTCTCCTGCAGCTCAGGAGTGGCCACATGACTTAGGATCCACCAATCAGATGTACATGCAGAGGATGCAGGTGCTAGACATAAGTAGTAGGCATTAGCGGGGATGGTCGTGGTGGGAGAAGACTGGGTTCCTGGTGTACCACGGGCAACAGGGTAGGCTTCCGTGGTTGTTGCTGCTAAGTCACTTCAGTCGTGTCCGACTCTGTGCCACCCCATAGACGGCAGCCCACCAGGCTCCCCCGTCCCCGGGATTCTCCACGCAAGAACACTGGAGTGGGCTGCCATTTCCTTCTCCAATGCATGAAAGTGAAAAGCAAAAGTGAAGTCGCTCAGTCGTGTTCCACTCTTCGCGACCCCATGGATTGCAGCCCACCAGGCTCCTCCATCCATGGGATTTAAGAGTACTGGAGTGGGGTGCCATTGCCTTCTCCCTCAGTGGTTGTTAGGCAGACCAATTCCATGCTGTGGTTTGAAGTACTGCTTCAGCTTCATGGCTCCAAGTCTGGTTCTCTTATCTACCTAACAACTCTGCAGGACTCCCAATGTGCTGTCAACACGTTTCTTTTAAAATTAACCAATGTTGCTTAATGTCACTAGCTATTAAAAACTCTAATACAGAGCTACAGTTTGACTCCTTTTATAAATACATATGTATAGATATGTTATAAATACATATAATGAATACAGAAATAGGTACATATATATAGATATATTTATTTACATATATATAAAGGGGAACATTCACTAGGAACTTCCCATACAAACAGAACTAAATGGTATGACTCATTTTTATTATGCCTGGTGGTGATGTCCACTTCTTGTGTTCAAAGGAATACAAGCTGTGGTTTAGAAAAGAATTCTACAGTATGGAAAAAAATCACAATTGAAGGCATTCCCGAGTAACTTCTTCCCGATGGAACCAAGTGAAATGAACTGCTAACACTTCTCCCTGGGCTGCATACTGCAATTAAATGTAATCTGCGGAAGCAGGTAGTAAGTATCTCTATTCAACTTCATAGAGAAAAAAAAAAGAAGAGCAACTGATGATGTTCAGCAGCCATGTTTGTATCTATGTGTTGCACAGCATTTGACCCATGGAATACAAGCATGATTTGGTATATAAGGCAAGACACTTATTTTACGATGTTTCTGTTCCATCAGAATCTACTAAACTAGGCTTTACACCTCCTGTGCCTGGTACAACACAGTGCTCATAGCAGGTATCCAATGACACTGCAAACACTGAATGGATAATGAACTATCCTGAACTGTTCATAATTTTTACAGGTTAAGGCCCCTGTTGTTGTTCAGTTGCTTAGTCATGTCCAACTCTTTGTGATGCCATAGACTGTGTAGCTCATCAGGCTCCTCTATTCATGGATTTGTCCAGGCAAGACTACTGGAGCGGGTCACGATTTCCTTCTCCAGGGGGATCTGCCTAACCCAGGGATTGAAACTTTGTCTCCCACTTGGCAGGGAGATTCTCTACCATTGAGCCGCCAGGGATGCCTTAAGCCCCCTAGAGGAAGACAACCTTGGGGTTCCTCTTAGTCTCTTACTGAAACAACCGGTCAACTATTACAGTCCACCCATGCAAAAACATCCAGCCTTTAGCAGTCACCCTTGCTCATTTATTTACTCATCAGACACTGCACAGAGATGGCAGTAACTCAATGCTCCCGTGGGGCCAGTAAGCATCACTACTGCCACCTCACAATTGGACAAAGCACCCCTAAGTCAGAGGAATTGATCATTTCTACACAGACAACAAATACAGAAAAGAGTGTCAAGGTCATCTACTGGAGGGTGTTCAATGTGTGGCCCAGTTTATGTATCTTCTTCTGAAATGCAAAATCTTATTTTGAAAACAAAATGGTTCAATTCTGGTAGCAAGTATTGATGAGTATGGACTGTGTTTGGGTGTGTGTCTGTCTGTCTGATAAAGAAGCAGAAGGGAAGGTAACCACAGTGGAAACAAATGGAGAAGGTCGTGATGACAATTTCTCCCCAAGAATAAGTATTTTGTTAACTCACATTTCAAAAGGAAGAAGAATTCTGTCGTTTAAAGTGCCCAAATCCATCGTGTCATAGTCAATAAAAAGCGCAATATCAAATCTATATTGCATCCATGAAAGCTGGTCACAGCCTTCTTGTCATCCTGGGCACAGAAAGACTGAATAGGCAGCAGCACCAAGACAATTCAAGGGCCTGTATTTCATCACGCTATTTAGCACGTTTGTTAGGATGATATAAAATCACCGGCTTAGTTTACACACCAGTGACACTTGTGGAACTGCCGGCTCTACCCTCCTGTCCAATGAGTTGCACTATTGTTTATATCCAAAAAGAGTTGGCTGCATTATCAGAAACGAAATGCAGTTCATCACCACACCTGATGCTCAAGTACCTCAAGGGCTGAAAACTGAGTCACCTTCATGCAGACTCAACCATGTCACTGCTCCATTATCTTGGCTCTTTCTTTGGAACCACAGAAAAACCTTACGTTGCAAATGCAGGGCAAATTAGAGCTCTCGAAGAAGAATTTATCTCCTCAAGAAAAACAATGGCATAAAACAAGAAAGCAACACACTCCTTATATTCGGACAGAAATGTCACTCAAACACCAATAACACTACTATGTTGCTCATGAAACAATGATAAAACAAGCTCATTAAAAATCTTAAAACAATAAAGACAAACAACCCACCATTAACATTTACTAAACACTTTATTTGCATGCATAGGCATTATTTCATCTTATATCATATATCTCATATCTCCTTATTATTATTGTTGCTTTATGGCATTATTAACTACTTTTGATAAAGCAAACTCAGTTTTATAACTCTCTAAAGATTTCCATCACATATTTTCCATGTTGCCAATGGGAAAACACATCTAGGACATGGGAGAGGCAGAATTCCATGCAATCTGATACCAGTGCTTTTTGCTCACATATTCCTGAAACATCTCCTACACCAAGGCAGAGTTAGGAGTTATGACTTTTAGAAGGAAACTGAGTTTCTGAATTCCAACTCTAGTCAATGGAAAGGACCACTGTGTCTCCATCAATGGCAGTTCAACAATACCACTCCATTAACCATTGGTCAAAAAAAAAAAAAAATTTTTTTTTAAGAAAGAAGCTCCCAAAGATAAGGCTGCTGCTTGAAGTAGTTAAGGAATAAGCTGTCTTCAGAGAAGAGGACCTGATCTGCCTCGTCATCCATGAGCGGTTCACGGTCAGAAGCAAGTCTCCAGTCACAGAAGGGAGTGACTACAGTCAATAGGCTAACAGACCAATCACACTCATGACTTTGAATTCTCGGACCCAGTGTTCCAAACCAGACTTTGCTTGTCATCAGAAACTATGAGGGAATTTTTAAAAAAATAAAGATTGAAAGGGTACTTCCAAAGTCTAGGTCTAAATATAGCTATATTTATTTTTAAAACCTCACCAAGTTATCTCAATGATTAGCTAGTTTGGAAATCACTACTGTCAACCACAAACTAGATCCACTTCCTAGGGAAAACTGTTCTTATGATACACAATGAATTTTCATCTCTATGGCTTCAAAATAATTGAAACTAAAACCCAGAAAATGTGGTCGGCTTAAAAGGGAAATCAAATTTCTAAACTCTTTGAAGACTCAAGAGATCATAATTTACAATCTCCACAAACAAAAGTAGAAATGATGAAACTTCAAAGAAAATACCGTTATTGCTTTATTTTAATTATTCTGTACTTTTGTAAAATGAAAAAGTAATTTTAAAATTCAAAAACAAATCCATTTACATTGAGGTTTTTTCATTTTTTACCTGAAAACATAAAGTACATATTAAAATGTTACAGACATAATTCCAGCTAAATATGATGAACTGCCAATAAACAACTACAAAGTCAAGATCTTTAAAGGCAAAGACTTGAATGTGTTGCCATTTTGGTGTTCCAGAGGTTATAAGTGTAACAAAGACTGCACAGTAATTAAGAGTAGTATTTTTGTTAGAAGATCAAACCAGTGTCTACTATATTAAAAAAAAAAAAAAGCCTCAGGCTGGTTTTCAAAGGGGTCTGTTTTATACCAGAATAACCTATGAGCTATCTGTTTCACCCTTCCTTTAGAGGAAAATATAAATCATCCTCACAAGCCCATGGACAGCTAGATCACTCAAACACAAAAATCAAGAAGTAAAGATTGAGTCATGGATTAAACTGAAATTTCTTTCAGTAAATATTTACTGAGTCCATGGTATGACCCAGTACTATTTTATATGCTGAAGTCCCAACAATAAGCCAAGATCCATGTCCTCACGAAAAACTGAACTTTAAGGATAAACATATTAAGTATGCAAAGATCATGAACGTATATAAATGGAAAGATAAGGATGCCTAAGAAAGAACCCATCACTGGAGAAACAGAGGGAAAAACAAGAAAAAGGAACAACCACACAACATGAATGCACTTCTTCCTCACAGATATTATGACTCTGCTGTGGAAGGTTTCAATGTCACCAATGGCCACCGATCCACTTTTCTTTTCACCAAGCATGGGCAACAAACCACCAGTCAAGGCCTTTCTCCACCGCCAACTGGATTGGGGTCACACAGCTCAATTTGCAATACAAATGATTTCAAAGCAAACAGCGTTCCCACCGCTTGCCCCTACCGTGGCAGACTGGGCCAGAGCTCCATTTCCTTCTACTAGGGTCTGCCCTGGTGGCCCCAACGGTCAAGAATCTGCCTGAAATTCAGGAGGACCCAGGTTCAATCCCTGGGTTGGGAATATTCCCAGAGAAGGGAATGGCAACCCACTCCAGTATTCTTGCCTGGAGATTTCTGTGGACAGAGGCTATAGTCCATGGGGTCACAAAGAGTCAGACACGACTGAGTGATTAACCCTTTCATACTTCATGTAGGCACATGTAGGCACAGAGGGGCCAACTCCAAATCAGTAATGCTTGCATTTCCAAGGGTGACTCACACTGGGATAAATTGCTAACTGCCTACAGCATATGAGTTCTTTTTTCTAACTTAATTTTTATTGGAATATAGTTGATTTATAATATTCCATTAGTTTCAGAAAGTGTACAGCAAAGTGAATCTGTTATACATATACACATATCCATTCTTTTTAGATTCTTTTCCCACATAGGCCATTACAGAATACTGAAAAGAGTTCCTTGTGCTATACAGCAGGTCCTTGTTGGCTATCTATTTTATAGGCTAGAAAGCCATGCTCAAAATACACGATGTTTCAAAAACTCAAAGTGCCACTTTGAGTGGCTTTCCTGTAACTCTCCAAATGAGATGGGTGGTGACAAGCAAATGCTTGTTTTCACAATTTAGTTACTTTCTTCACCTTGTTACAACTTGTAAAGAAGTATGGAGCAACTCACACAACAGGACCAAGTGTCCTAACAAACAGCTGATTAGACCATGAGCGACTGGTTAGTGATAGCTAACCTCCATGGGCTCATGCACTATTCACTCAAAGTGCACTCTGACAAAGCCATTCATAGAGATATCTGAATCATGCAGGTTGGGAGAAGGACGGAGGATGAACAAAAGAGTAGAGTCAATGGCATTATGGCTAAAAAATTGGGTTTATAAATAGAAAACTGTGCTCAAACCCATGAAATTAATCTCAACTCTGGCAAAATGGAAATTGTAAAAACTGTTATAAAAAACATGACTCAAAAAAAGAGCCAGGATACTTGCATTATTAATAACACACTATTCATATCTAAAGAAAAATGCTGAAATTAAAGTTAAATATTACTAATTTTAACACAGAGGCAAAATCTTCCTGAAGATATAATGGATTTTTTAAAATATCACTTTGATTCTCATAGCAGCACTATTTACAACTGCCAAGTGTCCATCAAAAGCTGAATCAATAAAGAGGGTGTGGGCACACACACAGACACTCGAATACTACTCAGCCATAAAAAAGAATGAAAGCTTGCAAACTGCAGCAACACGGATGGACTTGGAGGGCATTATGCTTAGTGAAATAAGGCAGATAGAGAAAGGTAAATACTGTGTGACATCACTTAACGTGTGGAATAAAAATAAATACAACAAATTAGTGAATATAACAAAAAAGATGCAGACTCACAGAGAAACTAGTAGTTACCAGTCAGAGGAGGGGAGGCAATAGCAGGGTAGAGGAGTGGGAGGTATAAGATATTGGGTGAATATAGGCTCAAGCATGTATTGTACAACACGGGGGATGTAGCCAATACTTTGCAATAACTGTAAACAGAGTGTAAACTTTAAAATTGTATTAAAAAAAAAAAAACAAAAAAAGACTGATCACTTTTTTTTTAATTACTTTGGTTCCTATTACTGCTAATTTGGTTAAAGAGCTATTTCTTTCATCCAGCTGATCTAAGAATATAATGCTTGAAATTACAATCAAAACCCAAGTCATAAAGTTACACTGTAACAACTTCACCCAAAGATCTCAGTGTACTTCACACATATCTCATTCCATCCTCACAAGTTTTTTTTTTTCCCTTTTAATTGAGACAACTTTTCTGAAGAGATGTGCAAAATGGGACTTCTAGTGCCTAACATATTTTAAATCCGCTTTTCCTATGTACGTACTACTTTCCCAGGCAAATTCTTCTAATTTCAATAGTAACAAACGCAGGACTCCCAGAAAGGACTATCTCTAAAGTAGACAGTGTATAATCACTTTTTACTCTGTCCGTCTATCACACTTTTCCCTTAGAGAGCATTGCCCTTCATCCTTTATATGCCTTAATTATGTTACTTTTGTTCTTAAAGTATCTAATCAAATATTTCCCAACTATTCAGAACATAACTTCCTATTATTATATTCACCTAAGCTGCTTTGTCCTTAATGAAGAAAGAGCTGGCCGAATACTTCCATCCACCCTTTTTTATCCTCTTCTATCAGTTTTTTGTCAACTTTAGCCCCAAAACAAGGTCACTGGTTTTCCAAGTGTCAGCCAGTGTTGCCTCAGGAGTCAACCAGAAGAAGCACAGAGAACAAAGCTGTGGGAGGTGTTTGGATAAACAGCACCGGGAAGGATGAAAAGAAATTCAGGAGGGAGGGAAAGATGGCGGAGGAATAGGACGGGAAGATCACGTTCTCCCTCACAAATTCCTCAAAAGAACATTTCAACGCCGAGCAAACTCCGCAAAACAACTTCTGTAGGCTGGCAGAGGACATCAGGCAACCAGAAAAGCAGACCATTGTCTTCAAAATCAGGTAGGAAAAAATATAAAAGACGAAAAAGGAGACAAAGGAGGTGGGGAGGGAGCTCCGTCCCGGGAAGGGAAGCCCGTCCCGGGAAGGGAATTTTAAGAAGAGAGGTTTCCAAACACCAGGAAACACTCTCCCTGCCGAGTCTGTGGCGAGCCTTGGAAACACAGAGGGCAACATAACAGGAAGGAAAAATAGATAAATAATTAAAACCAAGAGATTACAAGCCCACCAGTAACTCCCCCAGCGGAAAAGCAGCACAGACGCCTGCATCCGCCATTGGGAAGTGGGGGCAGGGCAGGGACGCGCGGGAGGCGCGGGCTGCAGAGCTTTGCAAGAATCGGCACGAACGCCCCACGCTCCACCAGAACGATCTAACTTGGGCTAGCAAACCAGACTGTGGGATAGCTACCACGCGAAAAGCTCGAACATAAGACACCGCCAGGACCCAGCACAGAACAAAGGACGGAACGGAAAAGCCGGCTGCAGACCATTCCCCGCCGGGGACAGGCAGCCAGAGCCGTAAGGACTGGAAAGGGGCAATTGCAGACCCGGAGAGACTTTACTTACCTAACTGCAAGCAGGCTCCTTTGCTAAGACTTCTGGGGGTGCTGGACAGTCACAGTCTGCCTCACAGGGTGCGCCAGCGGTCCACCCAGAGAGCTGAGCGGCAGCGGCGGAAAAGGTGACAAGCCGCGGCGATTGCGCTCGCCAAACTCCTGAGCTACTCGGACCTGGGAAGGGCACAAAGCGCAGTCCCAGCCGCATTTGTGCCTCTGAAGGCTGCCTGAGGGCCGAACCTGAGCGGCTTGGACCGGGGAAGTGCACGCAGCCTAGGGCCGGCCCCAGACGGTTCCCGGCTGAGCATCGTAGAGCCGGAGCGGTTTGTGCGCCGCGAGGAAGGACAGGTCAAGCGGGGCAGAGATACTGTGTACACACGACAGTGCTATTTGTTTGCAGCATCCCCCCTCCCCACAGCGCGACTGAACTAGTGAGCCTAAAAACCAGCAAACAGAAGAAGTTAAACAGAGGGAACCACCTTGGAAGTGAGCCCACACGGCCCATAACATCAGAGAAGAGCCAGATATATTTTTAATTTTTAATATTTTTAAAATCATTCTTTTTTTTTTTTTTGCCTTTTGCTTTTTTTTTCTTTTTTTTTCCGAGCTTTTTTAAAATTGTTAAATCTTCTATTTCTCCTCTAATTTTTATTTCTATAACCTAGTATTACTATTTAAAAAAAAAAAGACTTTTTTTTTTTTTAAGGCAAACACCATATATACTCTTTGGATGGTTGTTGGTGTTTTGTTTTGTTTTGTTTGTTTGTTTGTTTGTTTTTAATAATTCTTTTTTTTCTTTCTTCCTTTTTCCTTCTGCTTTTCTTTAATATTGTATCTTTGAAAATCCAACCTCTACTCCAGATTTTTAATCTTTGTTGTCAATTTTGTACATTTAAAAACCCAAACTTCACTACCCAAGTTTACCTGAGAGTGAGATTACTGGCTTGTCCACTCTCTCCTCCTCTGGCCTCTCCTTTTTCTCCACCAGGTGGCCTCTGTCTCTTTTCTCCCCCATCTCTTCTCTATCCAACTCTGTGAATCTCTGTGTGTTCCAGACGGTAGAGAACACCTAAGGAACTGGTTACTGGCAGGATTTGTCTCTCTCCTACTCATTCCTCTCTTTTATCCTCCTGGTCACCTCTGTCTACTTCCTCCCTCTCCTCTTCCCCGTATAACTCTGTAAATACCTCTGAGCGGTCCAGACTATAGAGCGCACATAAGGAAGTGACTACTGGCTAGCTTGCTCTCTCCTCTCTTGATCTCACCACATCTCATCCCAGTTACCTCTAACTACCCCCTCCATCTTCTCTTCTCCTTGTAACTCAGTGAACCTCTCTGAGTGTCCCTCAAGGTGGAGAAACTTTTCATCTTTGCCCTAGACGTTTTATCATTGGTGCTGTATAGATGGAGAAGTCTAGAGGCTACTGTGAAAATAAAACTGAAAACCAGAAGCAGGAAGCTTAAACCCAAAGCCTGAAAACATTAGAGAACTCTTGAATTCAGGGAACATTAAGCAATAGGAGCTCATCAAAAGCCTTCATACCTACACTGAAACCAAGCTCCACCCAAGGGCCAACAAGTTCCAAAACAAGACATACCACGCAAATACTCCAGCAACACAGGAACACTCCCCTGAGCCTCAATATACAGGCAGCTCAAAATTATCCCAATACCTTTGATGTCTCATAACCCATTACGGGTCACTCCACTGCACTCCAGAGAGAAGAAACCCAGCTCCACCCACCAAAACTCCAACACAAGCCTCCCTAACCAGGAAACCTTGACAAGCCACTGATAGAACCCCACCCAAAGTGAGGAAGCTCCATAATAAAGAGAACTCCACAAATTATCAGAATATAAAAAGGCCACCCCAAACGCAGCAATATAACCAAGATGAAGAGACAGAGGAATACTCAGCAGGTAAAGGAACAGGAGAGTTGCCCACCAAATCAAACAAAAGAGGAAGAAGTAGGGAATCTACCGGAGAAGGAATTCCGAATATTGATAGTGAAAATGATCCAAAATCTTGAAATCAAAATGGAAACACAGATAAATAGCCTAGAGACAAGGATCGAGAAGATGCAAGAAAGGTTTAACAAGGACCTAGAAGAAATAAAAAGAGTCAAAATATAATGAATAACACAATAAATGAGATCAGAAACACTCTGGAGGCAACAAATAGTAGAATAACAGAGGCAGAAGATAGGATTAGTGAAATAGAAGATAGAATGGTAGAAATAAATGAATCAGAGAGGAAACAAGAAAAACGAATTAAAAGAAACGAGGACAATCTCAGAGACCTCCAGGACAATATGAAACGCTCCAACATTCGAATTATAGGAGTCCCAGAAGAAGAAGACAGAAAGAAAGATCATGAGAAAATCCTTGAGGAGATAATAGTTGAAAACTTCCCTAAAATGGGGAAGGAAATAATCACCCAAGTCCAAGAAACACAGAGAGTCCCAAATAGGATAAACCCAAGGCGAAACACCCCAAGACACATATTAATCAAATTAACAAAGATCAAACACAAAGAACAAATATTAAAAGCAGCAAGGGAAAACAACAAATAACACACAAGGGGATTCCCATAAGGATAACAGCTGATCTGTCAATAGAAACTCTTCAGGCCAGGAGGGAATGGCAAGACATACTTAAAGTGATGAAAGACAATAACCTACAGCCCAGATTACTGTACCCAGCAAGGATCTCATTCAAATACGAAGGAGAAATCAAAAGCTTTACAGACAAGCAAAAGCTGAGAGAATTCAGCACCACCAAACCAGCTCTCCAACAAATTCTAAAGGATATCCTCTAGACAAGAAACACGAAAGGGTGTATAAACCCGAACCCAAAACAATAAAGTAAATGGCAACGGGATCATACTTATCAATAATTACCTTAAACGTAAATGGGTTGAACGCCCCAACCAAAAGACAAAGACTGGCCGAATGGATACAAAAACAAGACCCCTCTATATGCTGCTTACAAGAGACCCACCTCAAAACAAGGGACACATACAGACTGAAAGTGAAGGGCTGGAAAAGATATTCCACGCGAATAGAGACCAAAAGAAAGCAGGAGTGGCAATACTCATATCCGATAAAATAGACTTTAAAACAAAGGCTGTGAAAAGAGACAAAGAAGGCCACTACATAATGATCAAAGGAACAATCCAAGAAGAAGATATAACAATTATAAATATATATGCACCCAATATAGGAGCACCACAATATGTAAGACAAATGCTAACAAGTATGAAAGGGGAAATCAACAATAACACAATAATAGTGGGAGACTTTAATACCCCACTCACACCTATGGACAGATCAACTAAACAGAAAATTAACAAAGAAACGCAAACTTTAAATGATACATTAGATCAGTTAGACCTAATTGATATCTATAGGACATTTCACCCCAAAACAACGAATTTCACCTTTTTTTCAAGTGCTCATGGAACCTTCTCCAGGATAGATCACATCCTGGGCCATAAATCTAAACTTGATAAATTCAAAAAATCGAAATCATTCCAAGCATCTTTTCTGACCATAATGCATTAAGATTAGATCTCAATTACAGGAGAAAACTATTAAAAATTCCAACATATGGAGGTTGAACAACACACTTCTGAATAACCAACAAATCACAGAAGAAATCAAAAAGAAATCAAAATATGCATAGAAACTAATGAAAATGAAAACACAACAACCCAAAACCTGTGGGACACTATAAAGCAGTGCTAAGAGGAAAGTTCATAGCAATACAGGCATACCTCAAGAAACAAGAAAAAGTCAAATAAATAACCTAACTCTACAACTAAAGCAACTAGAAAAGGAAGAGTTGGAGAACCCCAGAGTGAGTAGAAGGAAAGAAATCTTAAAAATTAGGGCAGAAATAAATGCAAAAGAAACAAAAGAGACCATAGCAAAAATCAACAAAGCCAAAAGCTGGTTCTTTGAAAGGATAAATAAAATTGACAAACCATTAGCCAGACTCATCAAGAAGCAAAGAGAGAAAAATCAAATCAATAAAATTAGAAATGAAAATGGAGAGATCACAACAGACAACACAGAAATACAAAGGATCATAAGAGACTACTATCAGCAGTTGTATGCCAATAAAATGGACAACGTGGAAGAAATGGACAAATTCTTAGAAAAGTACAATTTTCCAAAACTGAACCAGGAAGAAATAGAAAATCTTAACAGACCCATCACAAGCATGGAAATTGAAACTGTAATCAGAAATCTTCCAGCAAACAAAAGCCCAGGTCCAGATGGCTTCACAGCTGAATTCTACCAAAAATTTCGAGAAGAGGTAACACCTATCCTACTCAAACTCTTCCAGAAAATTGCAGAGGAAGGTAAACTTCCAAACTCATTCTATGAGGCCACCATCACCCTAATACCAAAACCTGACAAAGATGTCACAAAAAGGAAAACTACAGGCCAATATCTCTGATGAACATAGATGCAAAAATCCTCAACAAAATTCTAGCAATCAGAATCCAACAACACATTAAAAGATCATACACCATGACCAAGTGGGCTTTATCCCAGGGATGCAAGGATTCTTCAATATCCGCAAATCAATCAATGTAATTCACCACATTAACAAATTGAAAAATAAAAACCATATGATTATCTCAATAGATGCAGAGAAGGCCTTTGACAAAATTCAACATCCATTTATGATAAAAACTCTCCAGAAAGCAGGAATAGAAGGAACATACCTCAACATAATAAAAGCTATCTATGACAAACCCACAGCAAACATTATCCTCAATGGTGAAAAATTGAAAGCATTTCCCTAAAGTCAGGAACAAGACAAGGGTGTCCACTTTCACCGCTACTATTCAACATAGTTCTGGAAGTTTTGGCCACAGCAATCAGAGCAGAAAAGAAATAAAAGGAATCCAAATTGGAAAAGAAGAAGTAAAACTCTCACTGTTTGCAGATGACATGATCCTCTACATGGAAAACCCTAAAGACTCCACCAGAAAATTACTAGAGCTAATCAATGAATATAGTAAAGTTGCAGGATATAAAATCAACACACAGAAATCCCTTGCATTCCTATACACTAATAATGAGAAAGTAGAAAAAGAAATTAAGGAAACAATTCCATTCACCATTGCAACGAAAAGAATAAAATACTTAGGAATATATCTACCTAAAGAAACTAAAGACCTATATATAGAAAACTATAAAACACTGATGAAAGAAATCAAAGAGGACACTAATAGATGGAGAAATATACCATGTTCATGGATTGGAAGAATCAATATAGTGAAAATGAGTATACTACCCAAAGCAATTTACAAATTCAATGCAATCCCTATCAAGCTACCAGGCACATTTTTCACAGAACTAGAACAAATAATTTCAAGATTTGTATGGAAATACAAAAACCTCGAATAGCCAAAGCAATCTTGAGAAAGAAGAATGGAACTGGAGGAATCAACTTGCCTGACTTCAGGCTCTACTACAAAGCCACAGTCATCAAGACAGTATGGTACTGGCACAAAGACAGACATATAGATCAATGGAACAAAATAGAAAGCCCAGAGATAAATCCACACACCTATGGACACCTTATCTTTGACAAAGGAGGCAAGAATATACAATGGAGTAAAGACAATCTCTTTAACAAGTGGTGCTGGGAAAACTGGTCAACCACTTGTAAAAGAATGAAACTAGATCACTTTCTAACACCGCACACAAAAATAAACTCAAAATGGATTAAAGATCTAAATGTAAGATCAGAAACTATAAAACTCCTAGAGGAGAACATAGGCAAAACACTCTCAGACATAAATCACAGCAGGATCCTCTATGATCCACCTCCCAGAATGCTGGAAATAAAAGCAAAAATAAACAAATGGGATCTAATTAAAATTAAAAGCTTCTGCACAACAAAGGAAAATATAAGCAAGGTGAAAAGACAGTCTTCTGAATGGGAGAAAATAATAGCAAATGAAGCAACTGACAAACAACTCATCTCAAAAATATACAAGCAACTTCTGCAGCTCAACTCCAGAAAGTAAACGACCCAATCAAAAAATGGGCCAAAGAACTAAATAGACATTTCTCCAAAGAAGACATACGGATGGCTAACAAACACATGAAAAGATGCTCAACATCACTCATTATTAGAGAAATGCAAATCAAAACCACAATGAGGTACCACTTCACACCAGTCAGAATGGCTGCGATCCAAAATCTGCAAGCAATAAATGCTGGAGAGGGTGTGGAGAAAGGGAACCCTCCTACACTGTTGGTGGGAATGCAAACTAGTACAGCCACTATGGAGAACAGTGTGGAGATTCCTTAAAAATTGCAAATAGAACTACCTTATGACCCAGCAATCCCACTTCTGGGCATACACACCGAGGAAACCAGAATTGAAAGAGACACATGTACCCCAATGTTCATCGCAGCACTGTTTATAATAGCCAGGACATGGAAACAACCTAGATGTCCATCAGCAGATGAATGGATAAGAAAGCTGTGGTACATATACACAATGGAGTATTACTCAGCCGTTAAAAAGAATTCATTTGAATCAGTTCTGATGAGATGGATGAAACTGGAGCCGATTATACAGAGTGAAGTAAGCCAGAAAGAAAAACACCAATACAGTATACTAACACATATATATGGAATTTAGGAAGATGGCAATGACGACCCTGTATGCAAGATAGGGAAAGAGACACAGATGTGTATAACGGACTTTTGGACTCAGAGGGAGAGGGAGAGGGTGGGATGATTTGGGAGAATGACATTCTAACATGTATACTATCATGTGAATTGAATCGCCAGTCTATGTCTGATGCAGGATGCAGCATGCTTGGGGGCTGGTGCATGGGGATGACCCAGAAAGATGTTCTGGGGAGGGAGGTGGGAGGGGGGTTCATGTTTGGGAATACATGTAAGAATTAAAGATTTTAAAATTTAAAAAATAAAAAACAAAAAAATAAAAAATAAAAAAAAAAAAAAAAAAAAAAAAAAAGAAAAGAAATTCAGATAAAGAAGGCACCACATGTATTATGCAAAACTAATTAAGGAGGAACTCTTGGGAAAAAAAAAGAGAGAGAGAGAGAGGGTTTAGAAACAGAAGATAGGACAAGCAAGAAAGGAAGCATCATATTTTTTACTTTTGTGGAGAAAGACTATCATTAATGCAAAAAAGTAACACAGGTGCAACAGGGCTGGGCAAAGTGAGCCTTAACTGAGAGCAGAGGAAGGGGTCGCCCACTGACTGTGATCTGAAAGGTGACAGAGAAGGCCCCCACCACTACCCGCCAGGATCTTCTCTGAAAATCCATCATTCCTCCCTCCCCCCATGCCAGCAAAAGTCAAGTCTTGTTAACACACAGACTTCTTGGAGGAAATTATGTTAAGTTACTCTCAACAAGCCTTTCTTGATTCATCAGATCTAAAAACAGAAGTACAGAAGTGGGCAAATCTCTGAAAACATGTGTCTGCTCTAAGGTCATGTCCCCAGTTAGACCCCAAAGAGGGACACCACCCAGAGAAACTCAAGCCTGAATAAAGCCAGTGGCCCTTAAAATCATTTCTGTCAGAAGTCACCTGCGTTTTTACTTTCTTTTGCCTGCAATTGGCTGATCCAGAAATCCAGGCCTCCTGAGTTTACACAGTCGACAAAGGCATTCTTCTCTTCAGGTGAATTTTCTCCAAGTGATTCCAAGAGAAACTTTGATGCTGTTCTGCCAAGGCAGCAGGGGCTGCAGAGGAGCTGGTGTTTGCCTGAAGAGCTTCGGTGCACACACTCTCATAGGGTGGACTGATCCCCACCCCAGGATGAGACTCCTCTAAACATTACCTGCCCGTGATGGCTCAGAACGGAATAACAGGATCACGTTCTCTCTACAAACAGGAGACACACTTTCTAAAACTTAAGTCTGCTGACGCTGGCCAACATCCTTCCATGGCTTCTCACTGCTCCTGGGATAAAGACATAAATCCTAAAGATGGCCTGCAAGGCCCTGGTGGCTCTGCCTACCTTTTAGCCTTGGACTGTATAATTCTCAGCCTCACTCTCCGCCCACAACCACCCAGATTTAGTTTCTTATTTCCTGGAGCTGCCAAGCCCTCTGGAACCACAGAGCCTTAAGCTCTGGGACTTCTGGCCATAAACTTCCCTTTACATCCTGAAATGTGACCTCCCACAAGACCTCACAGAGTTGACACCTACGCTTCCTTCAGCTCCAGGATCACTTTCAGGAATTCTTCCTGCACAAACTCTTCCCGCTGTTTTGCTATATATGCTCACAGAACCTTCTTTCTTTCCTTCACACTCGAGTTCTAAATTGTCCATTTGCTTTTGGGGAGTGGTGCTGGGAGAACTGTGTGACTAAGTCTATTTCCACAACTTTCCAGTAAGTCTTCTCAAGTTGCCCCAGAGATTCACAATGGCTCCTGGCCAACCAAGTTACATGCCTAAATGTTTTAATAGCAAAGAAGGAGTGGGTGTCTTGGGAAAGGGGTCAGCCAACCATGGAAGCAAAGAGCAAAGGGTCTGAACATGGCAGGGAGGAAAACAAGCACTATGTCTGGTTTTGATCAACACTGGATCCCTGCTACACAGATGCTCAGTAACTATTTGTTCAGTCATTGAATGAATATATACTCATTTCCCCTTCTTCTCTGTTCATCCCACAAATTGACAGCTCCATCTTTCCTCCTCCACTCCTCTCAGTCTATTCTTTCAAAGGTCACAGTTGACCTTCCAGTGAAACAATCCAATGGACGTTTCAACCTTCACTTGGTGGACACTTGAAGACTTGCCCAAGTGCTACAACTGATCAGCTGTTCTTCCACCTCAAAACTTTTTTGTGACATTAGGTTCTCCAAGTTTTGCTCCAAGTTTCTGCATCTCTTCATAGGTTCTCCATACTTCGTCCTTCTCTAGTTGTGTGTCCCAGAGTTCTTTTCAAGGCGCACATCTCTTCTCACAACACTCTCTCCAGTGAGCTCATAATTCTCTCAGGATAAAAGTGCTAGACTATAGACCACTACATATATATGTGTGTGTGTACACACACACACACACACACACACACTACTGAGCATCGAAAGTCTCAAGTTCAGACTTGGCTCTAGAAGTAGATGGATACCTGCATCCAGATCACAAGAACTTTGCCCATCTCTTCACTCTCACCCCTGCACAGCTATCCTGCTCTCTGCTGCCACAGGGCCTTTGCACAGGCAGTTCCTTCTGTCAAACTGAAATCTATTCACTCTTCAGGCCACAGGCCAGGTGAAGACAGGAAAGCCTTCTCTGACTCTTTACACCCATCCTCCCAGCTCCCATAGCACCGTGGCCTTCTCTTGTCTGGTACCTGGTCAATAATGCATCATTTCTGTGATGTGATTTACCTTTGCTAGTTTTTTCATTCAGTTATCCACTCATTCAATAAGAGTTGTTTTATGAGGTTTTACTACACAGTGAATATAATGTAAAATGCTCAGTTTAGTTCAGCTGCTGAGTCGTGTCCGACTCTTTGCGACGCCATGGACTGCAGCACGTCAGGCTTCCCTGTCCATCACCAGCTCCCAGAGCTTGCTCAAACTCATGTCCGTCAGGTCTGTGATGCCATCCAACCATTTCATCCTCTGTCCTCCCCTTCTCCTCCTGCCTTCAATCTTTCCCAGCATCGGGGTCTTTTCCAATGCTCAGAGGTGAACAAAGAGAGAAGATCCCAACTCTAGGTTATTTGAATCCTAGGTCTACCACTACACCATGTACAGAGAATAGCAGTCAGCAAACTTTTCTCCAAAGACCCAGACAGTATGACCCAACTTAGTGGGCCAAGAATTCTCTGTTGCACTACTCAACCTTCCACTGTAGTGTGAAAGCAGTCATGGCTACATTCAACTAAGACTTTACAGAGCAGGCAGTAGGCAGAACCTGTCCTGTGGACTTCCTGTAAAGCAGCCCCCGATTTAGACCAATTTCTTAATCTCTGCTCAGTTTCCTTAGCACTATGTTTTCTTCCTTCTCCTTTTTATCTAATAAGTTTCCATTCCCTTTATCTTTAATTTTTTTAAAAACTAATGCTTTCTTCCTATGTCTCCTAAGACTTTTAGAGTCAATGCTTTCATAATTGATTCCCCAATTATTTTAATAGCCTCCCCCACCCCTAGAGCCTCATACTCCCTAAAACAGATCAATCTCCCACCTCCACCAGTGCCCAGAGACATCTACCTGATATCCGTCCCTCTCTTTCTCTAAAATGAAAATAAGTGAAGAAACACATGAAAACAAACACAAATGCATGTCTTCAGTGCCTACCCAAGACCTGCTACGCTGGATCCAACCGCCTCAGGCCTTTTATCACGTGGCCCCTGTTCACCCAAAGCAGCTTCGCTTCCCAAAGCTCTCTCAGTCTCATCTTTCGCTATCCTTCATGTCACTGCATCGCCCCCAGAATCTAGAACACGAACTGCGAGTTCATTCCTCTCCTCATGCCCTTCTGGAATGACCCTACTTGTTCGCCAAGGTTGCCCTCAACACAAACGTCTCCAAGGATTCGTTCCTCACCTTCTGAGGCAGGACTGCAGGCCCTCTGTGTGCCCAGAGCACCTCCCCACAGGGCAGCCTGACGGGCTTCATCGCTAGAGAAGGAAACCCTGCGGCGTTCGAAGGCTTTGAGGGCACCAGCTCATATTTGTGCAGACTTCTTTCCTACTTATCCTTCAAGACTCCGTGCAAAGGCAACCACCTCAGGAGCTGTGCTGTGTACTTCACATACATTAATTCATTACATGATCACAACTCTGAAGTTGAGTCAGGTGTTCCTGCTCTAACTCCATCTGTAAGTCCTGGAAAATGTCACGTTCTGCAGAATCACAAGCTATGAATAACATGACATATAGGAGGAGAGAAGGTGAGGGCAACTCCTCGAAACCTCAGGACCTTTGTAACCAGAGCATGCATAATGACAATCAGTTAACTGTAATTCCACACTAGCTGGTTAAATTTCTACTGGTGTTTGCAGCCAGCTTCACAGATAGTTTTCAGCCTTGAGCCACCAGCTTCCCTCCCTTCAAAAAGGTAGACCTTAGAAGGTAAGTATTTCTAATGTAGATTATTTCTTTAAAAATGAAAATCTGATCCTGGCTACAGCCTTTGTTGTGAGTGCATTGTGATAATACAGAGAGAGATGTCTCTACAGCCTGCACTCAAATCTTCTTCAGAGAATGGAGAACCATGAAAAAGCAAGCAGTTTTTGAAGCCTAAATGCTACTATGGCACCCCACTCCAGTACTCTTGCCTGGAAAATCCCATGGATGGAGGAGCCTGGTGGGCTGCAGTCCATGGGGTTGCGAAGAGTCAGACACGACTCAGTGACTTCACTTTTACTTTTCACTTTCATGCATTGGAGAAGGAAGTGGCAACCCACTCCAGTGTTCTTGCCTAGAGAATCCTGGGGACGGGGGAGCCTGGTGGGCTGCCGTCTATGGGGTCACACAGAGTTGGACATGACTGAAGTGACTTAGCAGCAAAAGCTACTAAAACTGCAGGAACGGCGGATGCTTTGTACTGAACAGATACCTGGCTTATGGTAAAGTCTTCATCGACAGCTAAGGCTTTCTCTTTAAATATCATAAAGCTTACCCTGCTGCTGGACTGCTTCAAACATTTACATGCTGTGGAAAAGGAACAAAAGGAATTTTGTGTTACAGCAGCATGAGTTCTTTATCTGTCAAAAGACTATTCACATTAAAAAACATACTACAACAAAATAGAATAAAGTGAAGTGAAGTGAAGTTGCTCAGTCGTGTCTGACTCTTTGTGACCCCGTGGATTGTAGCCCACCAGGCTCCTCCATCCATGGGATTCACCAGACAAGAATACTGGAGTGGATTGCCATTTCCTTCTCCAGGGGATCCTGCCAACCCAGGGATCGAACCCAGGTCTCCCACATTGCAGGCAGATGCTTTAACCTCTGAGCCACCAGAATATACTGACACTATACCCATATTCTAGGTGAGGAAACTAACGTTTAGACTAGAGACTAAATAATCTGCCTCAAATTAACTAATGACAAAGCTGGGGATTCAAAGGCAAGCCAAGTAATTCCAGATTTGGGCATTTAAGGAAAGAGAGAAGGAAGGGACAGCGGGAGGGAGGGAGGAAGGGAAGAAGACAGCAAAGCAGAGGAGACAGGGAGGGAGATTAACATCTACAAAGGTTTCCTCCAAGGGCAGGGAAAGGAAAGACTGAAAAGAAGCAAAGCTATTGAGAGAAAAATAGTCAATTCTCTCTTTCTCGCAAGAGAATTAAAATGAGTATTAGTATGTAAAATAAAAGAAAAAATAACCAAATATATATACAGAAGACTCTACACATAGACATCACCAGATGGTCAACACTGAAATCAGATTGATTATATTCTTTGCAGCCAAAGATGGAGAAGCTCTATACAGTCAGCAAAAACAAGACCAGGAGCTGACTGCGGCTCAGATCATGAACTCCTTATTGCCAAATTCAGACTCAAATTGAAGAAAGTGAGGAAAACCACTAGACCATTCAGGTATGACCTAAATCAAATCCCTTATGACTATACAGTGGAAGTGAGAAATAGATTTAAGGGACTAGATCTGATAGACAGAGTGCCTGATGAACTATGGACAGAGGTTCGTGACATTGTACAAGAGAAAGGAATCAAAATCATCCCGAGAAAAAGAAATGCCAAAAAGCAAAATGGCTGTCTGAGGAGGCCTTACAAATAGCTGTGAAAAAAAGAGAGTGAAAAGCAAAGGAGAAAAGGAAAGATATACCCATTTGAATGCAGAGTTCCAAAGAATAGCAAGGAGAGATAAGAAAGCCTTCCTCAGTGAACAGTGCAAAGAAATAGAGGAAAACAACAGAATGGGAGAGACTAGAGATCTCTTCAAGAAAATTAGAGATACCAAGGGAACATTTCATGCAAAGATGGGCTCAATAAAGGACAGAAATGGTATGGAGCTAACAGAAGCAGAAGATATTAAGAAGAGGTGGCAAGAACACACAGAAGAACTGTACAAAAAGATCTTCATGACCAAGATAATCACGACAGTGCAATCACTCACACTCACCTAGAGCCAGACATCCTGGAATGTGAAGTCAAGTGGGCCTTAGAAAGCATCACTACGAACGAAGCTAGTGGAGGTCATGAAATTCCAGTTGAGCTATTTCAAATCCTAAAAGATGATGCTGTGAAAGTGCTGCACTCAATATGCCAGCGAATTTGGAAAACTCAGCAGTGGCCACAGGACTGGAAAAGGTCAGTTTTCATTCCAATCCCAAAGAAAGGCAATGCCAAAGAATGCTCAAACTACCACACAATTGTACTCATCTCACACGCTAGTAAAGTAATACTTAAAATTCTCCAAGCCAGGCTTCAGCAATACGTGAACTGTGAACTTCTAGATGTTCAAGCTGGGTTTAGAAAAGGCAGAGGAACCGGAAATCAAATTGCCAACATCCACTGGATCATGGAAAAGGCAAGAGAATTCCAGAAAAACATCTATTTCTTCTTTCTTGACTATGCCAAAGTCTTTGACTGTGTGGATCACAATAATCTGTGGAAAATTCTGAAAGAGACAGGAATACCAGACCATCTGACCTGCCTCTTGAGAAATCTGTATGCAGGTCAGGAAGCAAGAGTTAGAACTGAACATGGAACAACAGACTGGTTCCAAATAGAAAAGGAGTACGTCAAGGCTGTATATTGTCAGCCTGCTTATTTAACTTATATGCAGAGTACATCATGAGAAATGCTGGGCTGGAGGAAGCACAAGCCAGAATCAAGATTGCCAGGAGGAATATTAATAACCTCAGATATGCAGATCATACCACCGTTATGGCAGAAAGTGAAGAAGAACTAAAGAGCCTCTTTTCTTTAATATAAATTTATTTAATTGGAGGCTCATTATTTTACATTATTGCATTGGTTTTGCCATACATCAACAGGAATCCGTAAAGAGTCTCTTGATGAAAGTGAAAGAGGAGAGTGAAAAAGTTGGCTTAAAGCTCAACATTCAGAAAACTAAGATCATAGCAGCCCATCAGTTCATGACAAATAGATGGGAAACAGTGGAAACAGTGGCAGACTTTATTTCTGGGGCTCTAAAATCACTGCAGATGGTGATTGCAGCCATGAAATTAAAAATGCTCACTCCTTGGAAGAAAAGTTATGACCAATCTAGACAGCATATTAAAAAGTAGAGACATTACTTTGTCCACAAAGATCCATCTAGTCACGGCTATGGTTTTTCCAGTAGTCATGTATGGATGAAAGTGTCGAACTATAAAGAAAGCTGAGCGCCAAAGAATTGATACTTTTGAACTGTGGTGTTGGAGAAGACTCTTGAGAGTCCCTTGGACCGCAAGGAGATCCAACCAGTCCATCCTAAAGGAGATCAGTTCTGGGTGTTCATTGGAAGGACTGATATTGAAGCTGAGACTCCAATACTTTGGCCACCTGATGCGGAGAGCTAACTCATTTGAAAAGACCCTGATCCTGGGAAAGATTGAGGGCAGGAAGAGAAGGGACAACAGAGGATGAGATGGTTTGATGGCATCACCAACTCAAGGACATGGGTTTGGGTAAACTCCGGGAGTTGGTGACGGACAGGGAGGCCTGGCATGCTGTGGTTCATGGGGTCACAAAGAGTCAGACACGACTGAGTGACTGAACTGAAGTGAATCACGTGATCCTGACCTGGTACTCACTCATCAATATGGACACCTTCAGCCTCAATTCATTTCTGCTTAAAATAGAACTACAAGCTATAGGACATTCTGTAACACAAATTATGTCAGAAATAGCTTTTTGTGTTACAGATTTTGGAAACCTAAGAATTAAATATTTAACATGGATTTTAAGATGTCTGTATAAAAAACTAGTGGCAGTTTGTTCAACTTCCTCATCATCTATTTCCAATAAGTCTATGCTGAGAGTCTCTGCTTAAAAGGCCTTCAAGAAAGCCTCAAAGATGCAAGAAGTGATATCCAGGATTACCATCACCATCATATTAAAAACACACAAAGACAAAAGTAATAAAACAACTAAATAACAACAAAAGAGGTTTGTCAAGTGACTTTTTGCCACCCTCAGGTAGAACTGTGAAACTCTAAGCAATATATATACTGAAGTGTCTTTATTATGACAACTGTCTTGTGTATCTGTTATTTAAAATAATACTAATATTTCTTCCTTTTTAATGACTTTTTAAAGTCATCCTTTGTGATCTTCATCTTAATGTGAATGAAATTTCGGTCATCTATAGGTGGTCATCTCTCAAGGAAAAAGTAGAGACAGTTCACTGGATGTCAGTTAGGCTCTGAGACCAGCTAGTCCGATGGGGAGACCAGGGCCCAGAAAGGCAACTTCTCCAAGGTCATACTACAGGTCCACACTTGGGCATGGATACTATTCATGGATGTTTGATTTCAGGCCTGTAGTGTCGACTGTTAAGCAGTCAATGTTGTAAGATAGGTTGAAGGGAATGGCCTTTCTTCTTAAGTCAAGAATCTTATGTCATAGAAATAAGATAAGTGGTTTAATAACAAAAATAAAGGTCAACAAGCAGTTAGTCGTAAGTACAGAATACTCAAGGTGACATGCTTCTGAAAGGTAAGAAACAAAAAAGATTAAAATTATGTATGTTATAAGCAATAGGTATTGGGAGAGCAAGATCTTAGACTAGGGGGGAAAAAAGGCAGATCATGTAAAGAAGAAGCCAGATAACCCCAGAGCATATGAATCAAAGCACTTAGAGACGATATAAAAATACTTATGCAGTCTGCTTAGTGATGAAAACTTTCTGAACACAGATAATGATTCGCATCAGTTGACTGGCTCTACAAAGTGGGCCCTGGGGCTCGGAGATGAGAGGCTGTGATTAAATGTATTTTGAATCTCTAATTGCCTAAAAATAATAATGCTTACAAAAGTGAACAGCTAATAAAATTTATATGATCACTTATTTTTAATCAGAGTTCCAGATCCAAAACTGATGATTTCTCAACCTATAAGTTGAAGTTTAATTTCAGAATCAGAACATTCTCACAGCCTTTGACACCTATTAATATTTCTTCAAAATTTAGCCCCACTTTTAACCACTTTTCCCAGAATTTTCTATAGGTAGGGATTTAACTGTTGCCTAATTTGGCTGTCAATCATCAAATCAAATTCTAAGAATTTTAAGTAATGGGTAAAATCTGGGGAGAAGTTAAAAACTGTGGTCAAGAATCACACTGCCTTCCTTAGGGAAAAAAAAATCACTGTTAAGGGAACCTGCATAATCAGGTGATTTTTAAGAACAAAAATTCCTTGCTGCTAAAATGTAACTCAATAATCATTGGTCAAAAGAAACTTTATATACCCCATCTACGTCTAGAGAAATTAATTCCAGATCAACTTCCCTCATTTTTTGCTAAAATATTAAAGTTTTGAGCATTTCTCAAGAACCCATCGGCGGTTCGATCACCAAGGACTTGGTGTGTGACTCTGGTGGAAATGCTAATGGCAGTAATCAAAATTAATAAGTACGGTGCTAGACACAGTGCTAAGTGCTTTGCAAGCATCATGTCACTTACTTCTCACAGTAACCCTATGAGGTAGGGACTTTTACTATCCTTTTTCACTGTGGTTCAGAAAGGATTTGGGCGCTGTCCATCTTAGTCCAGGGCTGAAGCCTTTAAACATGTACACAGCAACCAGAGGTGTGGCCTACAAACAACACCTTGAGGCAAGAGTTCTTTGAATCAATTTTAACTGAAAATGGAAACCCTAACAGAAAAGTAAAATAGGTGTGGGAAAGAATGTTCATGATCAGTGCAGAAGTTTGCAAGAGGTATCTTTAGGTTATTTCTGATTTCCTCCTCTTAAGAGAAGGGAGGTAAGAAGATAATCCATGTCTTTTGGTGGAAGACAAAGGCACTGCATGGCTTCTATGTGAGCGATGCTTCTTCTAAGGCTGGACTTCGGTCCACGTGCTGGGTGTGCAAATTAAGGACTCCAGTATTAGAAAGAGTTGGTCTTTCCTGTGGAGCTTCCAAAAATGAAGGTTTGTTTTATTCAAACCCAGGGGGCAAGTTAGCTTCATGTACTGGATATACTGCCTTCCAGTGGAAAACTAATACTGAAAAAAGAAAAGAAGAGAAAACACTTTCTGTTGATGTCAATGGCCCAGTGTAAAAGGCCAAGGGAAGACTATGGCCAAGTCAGTAAAGACCTTTGATGTCAGAGACTAACCATCAAGGGCCTGCTGCTTGTGAAATGATAGATGTTAGGGTCCCCGGGACTCTGAAAAGGGCAGTCTGTGTTGCCATTAACATTCAATTTGAAAAAGAGGAAAGTAGATTCCAAAGTAGAGCTGAAGTGACACTTGATAGTTTAAGAGAGTTTCCTAAAAAGAAGTAGCTCTTAACATTTTTTTTAAGTCAAATATTTCCAGGCCCTGTTTGATTAGAGTTGTGCTTTCGGTTTTGCTGATCAAGAAAATGTGTAAAAATAAAGAATAAAATGAAATATATAGCCTTGGTATCAATTTGTACTTTGTTCACTGCAGTGGCATCAATGTTTATTTGAAGAAGAGATGTCTAGGTAAATAAGGTGGATACTTTATTTATAAATGTTGGTGGACAAATGGACTCATTCATGCCTCAGAGTTCGTACAAAGTTACAATGGCTTCTATAGCTTAAAATGGGAACCACTGTATAATTTTAGTTTCTTATTATTGTTTTATCCCCAACTCATCTCCCTAAGATTTTGGATGATTAATTTAGTTTTATCAACTTTGTGAAAATATCTGCAAATAATGGGATGCACCCCATGTACAAAAGACTCTACAGAGAGCTACTGGATGTTTTGCAACTTCCACTGATCAACTTTACCGGAGAGAAACATTTCCTTTGCTTGTCTTCCTCTTCCCCTCTCTCCTCAAATAAAGTGCCTACCAATTTTACCACTGTTGGAGATTTTCCATAACTCTTTATATGTTTACTTTAGGTCTAAGAGGCTGACTTTATTTGCATTAGCATTTCTCAATTTTTCCTATGTTTCTTACATATTAACTTCCAGGTTTCTATAGCAGTGATTCTCAAACATGAGTCTGCATTAGAATCTTCCAGAGGGCTGGCTACGACAAGTTTAATGGGCTCTATCCTCAGGGTTTCTGGCTCAGTGGGTGTGGAGTGAACTCAGGGAATCTGTGTTTCTAAAGAGTTCCCACATAATGCAGGGGATCCAGACCCCAGACTATATTTTGAGACCCACTGAGCTACGGAGAAGGCAATGGCACCACACTCCAGTACACTTGCCTGGAGAATCCCATGGGCGGAGGAGCCTGGCAGGCTGCAGTCCATGGGATCACTAAGAGTCGAACACAACTGAGCAACTTCACTTTCACTTTTCACTTTCATGCATTGGAGAAGGAAATGGCAACCCACTCCAGTGTTCTTGCCTGGAGAATCCCATGGGGGAGCCTGGTGGGCTGCCGTCTATGGGGTCGCACAGAGTTGGACATGACTGAAGCGACTTAGCAGCAGCAGCAGAGCTATAGAAAACTTTCCCAAAACACCTTTTAAAGTTAAGTTCTATACACCTTAGCTTCATGTCAAGCTGAATGAAAATTTTACATCAAAATGAAATATCCTCCCAGAATGTCCTAACTCCCCTGTCTATGAGACATTAGGGGTCCTAAGTGTCAGTAAAAATCAGCACGACATCCCGTACTCTTAACATTGTATTATGAATTCCATCAGTGTTTTGTAATTAATGAGCTGGAAAAATTCTTTGGGTATATGATATTAATATAAATTTGGAAAGCTACTGAGAAAATTGAAGTCAACATGACAGTGCCATGCATGTTTGTTAACTTATATTATTTTAAAATTAAGATAATAAGTAATAAATAAATAATAAACATTGAGATAATATGTAACTCCAAACTCAGGAAATCATAACTTTTGACAACAGAAAGATTTTTCTTTCTGGAACTCATTGCATGGTTAACATTTTTACTCCTTTGACTTTCTCACTTATGCAATTGAACAAAAATGCAACTTTACAGGCTTAGTTTTTATATGAAGAACACATTAAATCTTTCCAACAGAGTTTACTAATTCCAGTATAATCAACTCATTATTTGCATTAAGAATAACAAAGTATCTAAAAATATATAAATTATCATTTCAGATATGGTTTTTTTCTGGTTTAATAAATGGTCAGAAACTAGTATCAAAACAGAAATCCTGGGTGCCTGGTAAATAAGGAGAAAAAAACATTTCATGGAATTATCAGCTATGCAGAAAATTCCTAAAAATATACTGCAAATTAATGAGAAAAGAAACATCCTTAGCAACATTAACAAAAGTAAAAATCATGTATAAAACTCCTTTTAAAAAAAAAGTAGGTTTCAACATCTTACTTGTTCATTCAGCTACTACGTAATATATATTTAAAGAAGAACTAGGATTAATTGACACCCTTTTCCTTCAATGTCTCTTTCTGTACCACAAACACTGATGAGATGCTTATATGTTCCTGAGGCTTTAGTCAGCTTTAACACACCACACAGGTGCTATTTAAGTGTGATGTGTGTAGGTTTGAGAAGAAACTGGATTTTGAGAGTCTGAGTAAGATGTGTGACTAACAAGTTAAGAGCTGTCACGGCTCAGGCCTGAATGGAAGGTGGTTGGCAGAGATGGATCCAAATGCAGTATTTCCGAGGGTGACTCTGTTGTGCCCTCCTGGGAAAGGGTGTTTTGACAGAAAATATCAGCCACATCTGAGATACATCAGCTAACCTGGGCTCCAAAGGGTTGTGAGAATGAAAATAATGACTAAAAATGGTTTGATCTTCTTTGGTGGGGAGGAAGGCAGTGGGAAAGCAATCGTGTTGCACAGGTATAATGGCAGCAAATAAAGATGGCAACTTGGAGTTGGCAGTAATAATTACTGTATCAATATTATTCATTATTATACAACAACACAGCAGAATCCTTGACCGAGCATTTTCCATCTACCTAACATGGCACTAAATGCTTTAGATATGTACTAAGACAGAGGCCACAGCCACATGGGCTACTGAGCACTGGAAATGCGGCCAGGGTGACGAGGATTTTAAAAATTCTTTAAAATTTAAAGAATTTCAACAATTTTTTAATTCTTTAAGAATTTCATTTTAATTTAAAGATCTATATTCAACTTAGTTATTGGAAGTCAGTGAGTGGATAGGAATCTAGCTTTTCAACTGTAAATCTCATAAAATCAAAACAGATGGAGTAATTCAATGAAAACGTAGCATCTGAATGGCAATGTCTCTATAGGTGTAAAATACACACTTGATTTTGAAGACTTAGTATGAAGACTTAATATAGAAAAAAAAAGTGTGAATGCAAAAATCTTGGTAATTCTTATATTTATTGTATGTTGAAATGACAACATTTTGGATATACTGAATTAAATAATACACAGGATTAAAACTGATGTCATCACTTTCTTTTTACTGTGGGCTACAGCTCACTGGATCGCAAAGAGTCAGACATGACTTAGCAACTAAACAACAACAACTAGAAGATTTAAATTTATACATGCAGCTCACATCCTATTGGATACTGCTGCTTTAGGTGAATTATCTCATTTAACCCTCACAAAAATTCTCCAGGTCAGACACTATTACTTCTATTTCACAGATAAGGACACTGAGACCCAGAATGAACAGGAAATGTGTCTAAGGTCACCCAGTTAAGTATTGGAGACTATTTTATCTGCTTCATATGCTCCAATTTTGAGTTATTTAATCTAATCCCAGATTTTTCAACAAGGATGCTGATTATAGTCACATCTCAAAGCATAATGAAGTACATCAGCTGGCATTAAGGGGAATCTGGCATCCAGAGAATAACTTAGTGCAGTGTTTGGATACCAAGGTTACAAGGCTGAAGTCATAAGGTTCTGTACTTCTCATAAATTCAATCTTTTAAGATTAACCTGGCTGTCATAAATATCACCAAACACTTAACAATGCAGGAGGACCAAAGGCCATCACGACGGCCTGTCTTACCAGACGAAGGATTCAAATTAAATTCCATCAAATCACACTGAGTCAATATACTCTGACAAGCACCTCACATCCAAAACCTCTAAGAGCCTGGAATTTTTTTTTCTAATTTGCTCCCCCCTTTTCTTCACCAAGAGACAAAAGAAAGCCCAAGAAAATGCTGAATGGGGTAAAAGAAAATGCAACAAAGTTAATAGGGGACTTCAGAATTTGTAAAAACACAAAAACAAGAGGCGTGTTTCCATCGCTGCACAATATTGCTTTTGTTAAGGGCCAAGTCTCAGTCTTGAAATGTGTTGGTAATAAATCAGCAGGCATTATTTTAAATCAACTGGTTTTATGAAATAAGCCAAGAGTTGAAAGAGGCAGGACTAATTACCAACATTCCTTGATGAATTACTTAGCGGCGTGTGCTAAGTCAATGTGCGTCTATGTCTTGATCCCCAACTTTATCCCATACTTATTTCCCAGGAGGTAAAAAGAACATGTGGCTAATTAAAGCAGCGATCGCCACAGCCAGAAGTACTCAAGGTAGGATTCCTTTCGGGGAAAAAAAAAAAAAAGAAAAGGTTCTTTGCCTGGTACTTATTAATCTAATTTTTACTACTTCACTAGAAAAACAGACCTAATCTTGTCACCTTTAGGCAGTCTGAACTACCATGCAGTGTTCTGAAAAAAATGTTACATATTTGTAATTTAGCCAATAAGAATTTCTTAAGCCTTTCCTAACCAGCAGGAATGTCTCTGGTTTGTCGCTTCTAATTAAGTCTTAACAAAATTTCTAGCTCCTAAATTTTAATTATACAAAATGCCGGGCCAACAGGGAGATTATGACAAAGTTATGTCTGGTGGTAAGGTAGTAGAAATCTGAAGTTTGCTTTTCATGTTGGGCCTCTTAACTTTTATTTATTTTTATTTTATTATTTTTTTATTTTACTTAACAATACTGTATTGGTTTTGCCATACATTAACATGAATCCGCCACGGGTGTACATGAGTTCCCAATCCTGAATCCCTTATTCACAAACTGGTGATTCAAATCTTTTAATAACTTAATTTTCAGGATCCTCACACCTTGCTATTTTTCCTTTAGGGAACACCATGTAACAGGGAGTTATGCAATGTGCACATGTCTAGTAAACTCACCTAACAGAAGAATCGGGTTGCTCGAAAGACTTATAGGTGAAAAAACTTCCCTAAGACTCCTAATAAAATGCATTATATTAAGAATGTATATGCATACATACCCATCTTTAACCCTTTTGGTTAGAAAATAAGTAAATAAAGCCTTTGACCACCAACATCTCCAATCCAAAAACTCATTCCAGACGTAACAAGTAAGAACAATTTGGTATAAAACAATCTAGGTCCTTTTCTAGAATATTCTCTAGTTTTTAAAACAGTGACTACAACTCTTTTTATAGGATCATTCTCTACTTTAATAACTTCCTATTTTATCTGCTTCATATGCTCCAATTTTAACTCATCTCATTTTTGCAAAACTATAAATTAACAGGAAAAACATTAACTTTATAAACAAGGTCTGAAAGACTAGTGTATTGTTGGGAGTTAAATTTTTCTTAAAGTTGAGGCTGATGCTCAAAGAGGTCAATAACAAGAGACATATTCAGGGCAAGAGTCAAGACACTAGTACTGATTGCAGCTCTAACCTTGTGCAAAACCACTTACTAATTTACATATTTTTAAACACAGATCCCACCCCTTATTTTAGTAGGACAATGTTAAAATTAGATTTTGCTTACACGTGTTCACCATCTCTGTTATTCAAGAGCATGCCTATAGAAGATGGTCTTTCAAATCTAAGTCCCTTTTTTAATTGTTGGGATTACATAGGTAACATTTGTGAAGAAGATTCATGACCTTAACATACAGTGATATAAAATTTATGACAGCTAACATTATTCACCTAAAAGCAACGAGAAAAACAACCAGAACTGAAGTTCCAGTTTCAAGTGCTAAAATACAACAGAAGTAATAATACTGCAGCGAGATCAGGGAAGAAAAATTCTAAATGCAACCATAATCCCAGCAGAAAATTAATATTAAAACACATGTACTGACTCCACCAAATTGGGTATTTCAAAAATCCTTTACAACAATATAAATGTATTATCGATACAGAACTATGAAAGACATGAATTAGGTCAATAAGATTAGCCTGGCCGACGGGATTTTTTCGAATGCAAATCATCTTGAGTTATGATTTCTGGATGTTGTTATAGAATATCTCAATATTCTGACCAATAATGATGACTATAATGAAACCATAAATTACCACAGTGGTCGATCTGGCTAGGCAGTATTTTCTATAGTCCAGTTCTGCCATCTGGCATATAGTGGCAATTCAGGGATACACTTTAATTATTCCATATGGATGTCCCCTTACTAATTTCAAACGCTTAAGATCATGTGTCCTTCCATTAAGCCTGTGAGACTCCTCTGTAGTTTCTCTTCGACCTCCCACTTGGCTCTAACATAGTCTGTTACTGGTGATTTTTTGAAATGTTTAGAGGCTGTTCTTGAACTCTGTAGGAAAGAGAGAGGAAGCAAGGTATGTGGTTGTAAGCAGATAAGGTAAGCTGATAAGTAGATAAGGTGGGCTTCCCTGGTGGCACAGTGGTAAAGAATATGCCTGCCAATGCAGGAGAGCAAGAGACACAGGTTTGATCCCTGGGTCAGAAGATGCCCTGGAGGAGGGCATGGCAACCCACTCCAGTATTCTTGCTTGGAGAATCCCATGAACAGAGGAGCCTGGTGGGCTACAGTTCATGGGGTAGCAAAGAGTCAGGCACAACTGGGCACACACGCATGCAATGTAGGCTGAGGAGTCTAATTGTGTGACTTCAGTGACAATCTCTTTTTGCATCAGTTTCCCCATGGGGAAGATTGGGCTTATCCTACTTATCCCACAGGGCTGCTAGAGAGATACATAATATAATTGACAAAAAGGATTCAGCTTAACATCTAATAGAGCCAATAATTAATGTCTGTGCAGTCACTGCTTGTCCTCCTCGAAGCTGCTTTAGGTAGTATCAGTTACACCAGTAGTTCCTATATTTGCTGCAGGTACCAGGTTACCATGCCACTTAAGAAACTAAACATTGCTACTTCTGCCTCCTAAACTTTTTCAGGTCATTCACTCTAGGAGAGGAACAATCACCAATGATTAAGCAATTAGTGCCATGAAATCCAACTGAGTTCAAATCCTGACTGTACCACTTGTTTCACCCAATTCCGATGAGCTATTTGACCCCTTCGCCTCAGTTTCCACGTCTGTGAAATGGGGACACTAATAACGATTGCCTGATGCTGGACATGCCAACCATGACTGTGAGTCTAACAGTTCTCTGAGAGAAACAGAGTAGCTGGAAGGCAGGCGGTACATCCATAAGAGCCTAAGTGTTTGCTAAACAGAACACAAAGAGGGGAGTTAAGAAAGATGCCAAACAGGAATTCAGCACAGAACCAGGAATGTTTCTCAAATCTTTTTTGTTTTTTCATCACCACCCGCTTAAGCAGATGTTTTAGACCTTCTTGTTCCCCCTAATTACCTCTCCCCTAATCCCCAACCAAGAAAACTGTAACAGGTACATATACTGGATATCTGCTTATGTACTATGCCTTTTTAGAGCAGCAGTCCCCAACCTTTTTGGCACCAGGGACCAGTTTTTGAAAGATAATTTTGCCAAGAGTGGGAAGGTGAAGGGGAAGGTTTCAGGATGATTCATGCACATTACATTTATTGTGCACTTTATTTCCATTATTATTATGCCAACTCCACCTCAGATCATCAGTCATTAGATCCCAGAAGCTGGGGACTACTGCTTTAGAGGATCACAAACTATTATAACACCTTATATTTTTTGCCTTCCAAGAGCCAATTTTTGCTCCCCTGGGAGACAATATCAGCCCAGGTAAGAATGCATGTGCTACACGTCATATCATATTGAAAAGAAATTCCCATTCAAAGGTAGATTAAAAGAAACAAAAGGCCCACTCCAATTTTCAGTTCTCACTCCAAGGCCCTGGACCTCCAGTTTTAGGATTATGAGAACTGTGTAAATTAGAAGAGATTGCACCTATCAGTATGGCTTCTTTCACCAGCAGAAAAAGAGGGGCTGAGCAGCTGCCCTTCATGTAAACCCACAAGGTGACTTCAGTGATGGCAAACCAGCCCACTGAGAAGAAAAATCCCTGGCCCTAGAAAGAAGGTGACCCTCCTCCCAAACCTGCATGGCTCAGATGTCCACTGAACACGGCTGACCCGACCCACACCCTGAGATCGCACCACCCAGATTCTATGATATCCCTCAGCCACATAAAAATGGCTGTGTGCTCATAGTGGAAGAAATCACTTCCATCTTGTGTGCCAATATTACCAAATGAGGGGCTTTTCAGGTGATGCTAGTCGTGAAGAATCTACCTGCCAATGCAGAAGACATAAGAGACACGGGTTCAATCCCTGGGTTGGGAACATTCCTTGGAGGAGGGCGGCAACCCACCCCAGTATTCTTCCCTGGAGAATCCCACTGACAGAGCAGCATGGTGGGCTACAGTCCATAGGGTCACAAAGAGTTGGACACGACCGAAGCAACTTAGCATGTACACATGCATGCACATTACCAAATGAATATGGAATTACAGCTGATATTTCAGTGTTTCCAGAAAAGTGGAATTAATTCGTAGGCTTAGCTATATCAAGGCTGACTGTTTTGTTTTACATAGTTGCTCCCCACAGGGCTGCTCTTTCAAGTGGGCCAGGCCTAAAAATCTAAGCAAAGGTGATTTTCTTTCAGCCAGGATTCACTGCTCATTCCTAGTTACTAAAAGCAGTGGAGGCAGAAAAGATGTCCGAGGTTAATCAATGCACATTTACTGAGGTGGGTGCCCTACTTAGCCTGGGTTAAGTTAGATTTAGATTTCCCGATGAAAGGCAACTTTATGGAGAATGTTCTTGTGCCAGCCCGTAGATTACTAACTTCTTACCTACGGTGGTATGGTAGGCATCACATTTGCATGGGAAGCAAATGGGTCGCCAGGCACTGCCAAGGCAAACTGGAGCACATGTATCACCAGAATGATCTAAGTGTTTCCAGCACACAGGGTAAGAAGTCCCTATTCTGCCCAAGGAACAGGAAGTTTGAAGCAATATTCTCAAAAGTACAGACAAGATATTTCTCTTTCAGAAAGAAAAGAAACTATGTGTCTCACTTCACCTGAAAAGGTGAACAAATAAAGATCGGGTTTATATCTGCCTGATCAAAACTGCCTAATACATTTCTTCAGACCTCGCTCCCACAAAAGGAAAGCAGCAGAAGTCAGGAAAGCTGTGCCCTAGAGTCCTGCTGGATCTCCTCCACACTGCTTAGATCAGCTTTCAGTTAACAAGTACTGTCTATTATTTTTATTTTGTTTTATTGGAGTATAGATGATTTACAATGTTGTATTAGTTTCTGGTGTACAGCAAAGTGAATCACTTATACATATACATATACCCCACTCCAGTGTTGTTGCCTGGAAAATTCCATGGACGAAGCAGCTAGGTGGGCTACAGGCCATAGGGCTGCAAAGAGTCGGACATAACTGAGCACACACACATACATATATCCACTGTTTTTTAGATTCTTTTTCCATATAGGTCATTACAGAATACTGAGTAGAGTTCCAACAAAATGAGTTTTACAGGGAAAGAAAATTACCTTATGTGAACACAAAGTGATAACAATCCAGAGATTCAAAGGCTCTGAGGGGAAGGAAGTTTATAGGAGGATGAAAACATGTTTGTGGAACCTGGAAATTGAATCCCTTTGTCCCCGAGAGAAGATGTGGCCTTGTAGACACAGTGTTTGATCCAAAAACAAAAGGACACCAAAGTTCATAAACAGTCCTGAAACTGATGCTCACAGAATGTTCATGTAAGTCACACTGACCGGTAACAAAAATATATGCTGGCCCATGGACTATGGGATTAGAAGAATTCTCAGGTTTCCTTTCTTATGTGGTCAGCACCTCTAGCAAGATTCCCTAACTAAGGGGATAAAGGCAAGCTGAACTGAGACACACTGCATCTCTTCCCACTTCTTTTGGTCAATATGATGCTAATAAGGTTCTGTGTTCCTGCCTAAATAAATCTGGAAGAAAATCAACTGCATAATGGGGCCTGGGAGCTGTTCCTTCTTCTAATATAACCTGCCAACTCACTCGTAACTCCACACACCTTCTTCAAGTTTCTGTACTATACCTAAAGAATAAGCCATACCTTGACAATTCAACATCAGGTAGATTTCATAAATTACAGAGAAAGGCCAGCAATTCGTTCAGCCACCCTCTCCTCCATTAGTGAAATTTCATGGAATATAGGTTGTCAGACAGAATGACAAGAAAGCAGAACACCCCTCCAACCTGGGTTGCTAGAATCACTATTTAAATGAGATGCCACACCGTTAAGTCAATCACCGAAAATTACCAATGTGAATTCACAAGATCGAGGGCCCTGGCAAAAATGTGTTTTAATACCTGATGAACAGCAAGCATCACTTCTCATTCTGCAGTAATCTAATTCCTTGGGTTATCTGAGATGATTTGGAAAAAAGAAAAAATCTAAAAATAAATTTCTTGAAATTATTTAAAAGATATCCTAAAGTTACCAAAATATCTATTTTTTCCTTCAAATTCATATAATCTTTCTCCTAAGGAGAACAGAAAGACTCAATATACAATTTATTCCCAAGAGAATACCTTGGCTTTAAAATTTTTTAAGTCCAAAGAGAAAAAAGCAAAAAAAAAGGAAGGGAGGCAGAGAGGGAAATCCTTGAAAATTCCCTATACTTTTCTAAATAGATAAATGTTTTCAAACTATAAACTCTTGTTTTCAACTATACACTGTCAGAGTCCATGGAGGGGGAGCAATTCTGATGAACCTGCCAGTTCAAGATCAGAGCAATCAGGTATTTTCATAATCAGTCAGTTAGAGAGATGAGACAGGGAAAATGCATGCGTGATGGATGTGCGGATGAAGACGCAGCGGTTGATACTGTGATGCTTCTTCAGCCACGAGACCATGTCCACAAGGCCTATCTCCGGGTCCTCTCTTTGTGTCTAAAAGGAGCCAGGTCAGATTTCAGATCTCAGGTTTGCTTGTCAGTAAAACTACCTGTGGCAGAAACTACTTCTACTAATGGTTCTTAATGATATAGTTTGTTAATCCACAGTGAGAAATACAGAGTGCGTATTTTCACTATCGCGAAATATATATTATGCACTCCAGATACTGGTTAATTAATGACAAAGAAGCATCCTTAAATTACAATACCCAATTGAATAGGGCTGTTCTTAAGAAACCTAGAGGATATATCCACTATGTGAATACATACAACAATAAAATTAACCACTCCATGTCACCTAAAATGAAAACCAATAATAGGAATTAAAAAAAATCATAAATTAATTAAATCAATGTAGAAACCAGAGGCTAATCCTGCAAAGTTTCATGAATTTACGGACTGAATGACAACCATATGGGAAATGAGTAATGCAAATTTCCAATCCCTATGACTTCCAAACACTAGTCCTAAATTTACTAGAAGAGGTTAACAACTTAAAGCATGCTTTATAAACCTTCATATTTTAAGCATAATTCTGCAAAAGAAAGGATTAACCAGACAATACTAATTGAGCTTTTCAAAATCATTCAACGCACCAACAGCAAAAATGTTCGTAACATGGGTTTGTGTATGTGATTTTTCTATCAAGTTCTTTTAAACCAGTGAGAGACGGGAGCGATTTACCCAGGATTCTCTGGCACACGCTAGACGTCTGACTGCACACATCTACCTCCACTGAGAAGCAGGTATGTTCTGTTCTACCAACTTAAATCTTTAAAACTTAAATGATGAATTTACTGAGACTATACTATTAGAAAAAAATACCTATTCAATATCATCTGTATTATTATGCATAAATCAGTACACTCGGTGTTACTCCTTGAAAATGTATATTCATAGAAATGTGGGTCAAGATTAAGCAAATTAACTGCTTTTCTATTAACCATTTACTTCATAATATATGCTTATGATTTAAAAACTATAAAAGAGAAAAGAAAAAAATGACCATCTTTCTCTCACTTACCTTTCTGTAATAAATGATTCATAATATTTCCATCCACAAAACTTCCAAAAATAGGCAAACTATTTTTATAAAGTACTAAGTATTTAAGTACTTGAAGTAATCATGTATATGATACTCTCCTTTAAAATGTCATTTGAAGCTCTTAAAATGCCACCTTATATGGAATCATGTTTCTGCTTGGTCCTCCACATAAGGACACTATACAAAATCTGTCTAAACAGCTACCAAACCTACCCATATTGCTATGCCCTACACCTCTTAACATACTTTGCTACTTTATATAACTGAAGTATAAAAAGTTAGAGATAAACTAATTCCGTATGAAATATACATTCACCATTTGTTCATTTTTATTTAGATTAAGTCACCGGGTTCTAACAATATATTTGTGTTTTAACTTTGGACATATTTCTAGCATAACTGAATTGAGCGATGGAGTTAAGGGCTAGTGTTACCAGGACATAGTAACATTTAAGAAGAAATGCTTATATTATTAAAACCAATTAGTATAGATTTTAATTTTAATCATATCACAATTACATATTTTAAGTAATAAAAACTTTAAAAATGATGTCCATTTTTCAAATGAAATGGAAATAATGTTTCAACATACTCAGGTAATTTCTCTTTCATCAGATATAATCACCTTAATAGGAACATAGATTTCAACTATTATACTTTAATAACATTACCTTTGATTTAGACCACTACTAACACAAATCTGTGTCATCTCTTCTAAAATCTGTTCTTCAGCTTAAAAAATAGACTACTAAAGTAAATAAAAGAGACATTTCTCTATAATTTATTATTACTTAATTCATTTAACTTTAAATAATCTAAGATATAGCTAAAAAATTATGATTCTTGTGAACAGCAGACAAATCTTAAATAAACCTTAGGTCTGTAAAACCCACTGGTTGCCAATTTTCACCCAAGCAGAACAAAAGTTTAATGTACAATCTACTTCCAAGAGAAAAACTTGCCTTTATTTGGAAGGTGGGGTACATAAAATATACACGAGGTGTGGCAATATTCAGAACTTCAGTCATATTAGAGTAAAATTTTCTGCTAAAGCATTGCAATCTTTTTCATCCTAACAGAATTTTAATATTAGTGTCTCTATGACACAGTTTCAGTACTCCATCACTACATTTCAAGAGTCTTTGCAAATAAGAAAACAACTGGCTTAAATTTTGTTTTTAAAGAATCTCTTTCCTTCTTCCTGGTAGAGATCATAGATTGTTTCCCAATTATCACATAGCATCCCATTTGCTTTCATAGTAAACTTTAAATAGTGAAAGATGTCTTTTCTGAGCACAGGAATGATTGCAAAGACCAACCATGAGTCACCGGCGGGTAAAGTTCACTTTGTTTAATGAACAGTAACACTCGGGACTCTTCAGGATGGATCAATTAGGTAATGGGATTTAAAAAATTAAGAAGTAACGAAGTCCCTTTACTTTTCTTTTAACTTCACTTGCATCAGTCACATTCAAGAGTTGGAATGTTTAAAGGAGTACCTCCCAATGTGATTGCAGGACCCATGTGTGAGATGGAATTCTATTCTTAGACTTGTTACAATTTTCCCTAGTAATTAGGAAGCTATATGTCCCGGATAGAATGATGCTAACAAGCTCCTGCAGTTCCTACTCTACCAAGAAATCAAAGGGACCCAAAACAGACAACTCACTTCAGTTAAAAGATTATGCAGTCTGGTTATTAAAGCTAAACTCTTCTACCATTTTCTATCCAAAGAGATTTTCTAAAAGTCAGATTCTACAGCCAAAATGATTTACTCAAGAAAAAAGAAAACTCAAGAATGGCCATGGAATGTATTTGGGGAAAAAAAATATATATATATATATGTATATATATACATATATATATACAAGTTATTAGAAGAGGTTCATTTCAGATAACTTGTACATTTTTAAACTTTCCCAAAGAAAGATGGGAAGATATCATTATAAAAACCATCTATAACCTCCTGGTAATTTCTCACGGGACATCAACACTCTTCCCCCATTTAGTGAGGGTTACTATTAAATTTACAGTTAGTTGGAATCTTTCTTTGGCAATACAAAGCCATGTAGGAATCAATGGAGCTGACATTTACAAATATGTTTCAGATAGGTCAATATAACCAAATGAACATGATGAGACAAATAAAACACCTAGAAAATGGAAAATGTTGAAGAAGAAGGCTTGGCCCAACCAACAAGAATGACACTCACATACCTTAAGGACTTCCATCGGCACCTGGGTGGCAGAGGGAGGGTGGTGGGCACGCTGACGTTTATGGCTGGAGTCTGACTCACAGGCACTCTCTGTTGCATGAACTGGGCCGCCTGCAGCTTCTGCTGCTGCTCCCTGCGTTCCTGCTCCTGCATCTGCTCACGCATGAGTTGCTGGCGTAGCAAGATGCGTGATGTCATACTGGAGGAGCTTATCGGAGGCTTGGAGGCCCCAGGATGCTCCTCGGAACTGCTATGGGGAAACAGAAAACACACATTGAGTTCCTAATGAGACCTTTCATTTGCATTTTGGGGTATCCTAAATCGTACCAAACTATGAAATGAGCCTGTGCAAAATATAATCAGATCGCAGAGTAGTATTCCACCTAATTGAAAATCAAGAGCTGACAGGATTTAAGTCATCAGTAGTTGAATTAAAATAAGTCGGCTTGATTGCATCCAGGCATTTTTATCATACAGCTTATTTTTTTTGACATTTTATATCGCCTACTACTCATCACCACCAAATATAGTGCTGCCGTATGAAGTGCCAAGAAGCAAGGGATCTTAATGGTACCCGGAGTTTCACACTTAAAAATAATTTGCTTGATTTCCTTTTATAGTCGAATCTAGCCAAATAACTACTCCTGTACACTATCTAAATTCCTTGAAGATATCTAAACTGTTTACTAACACACAATAGTTCAAAGAAAAGGTGAACTCTATCATGGGGAAATTTTTCTACGATACAAGTGAAAGTCATTAAAGAAGCCTTTGGACCAGAATCTTAACACTGAACTCAATCTCAGTCTTCAAGAAAGAGGGCAGAAGAGAAGTTAGTTTGGCAACTCCATTCTTCTTCGCCTGGGTTTCTTTGTGCAGTCTTTTCTTCTGATTCTTCTTGGCAAGTCCTATCCAACACGCATTCTAAGAGTTCCCCATGAGGCCTGCCTCTAATGGTGCTGGTGCTTACTCTACCAAAATCATTTAAAAAGCTTAAATACTTGTCACAAGTCAAGAAGAAAGGACTTTTTGATTTTCCTAAATACAGATTTCTATTGTTTATCTTGCTAGCTCTACGACATCAACAATAAACCTCTCTCTGCCTTAGTTACCATGTCTGAAAAAGAGGAATAACAATATTTTAACTTACTTACCCATTTATCAAAATGGGAGATGCTTTTAAAATGTCTTTTGTATCACTTATACTCTAAAGGCCTTCCTCTTAGGAATTTTATGAGGATTAAACAAAATAATGAATGAAATAATGCACACAAACCCCTTAATACAATGAGCGCTATGCAGTACTGCCTCAATAAATGTTTGTTGCTGCAATTACTATTATCTAGAAATTTTGCATCTGGTAATATCATTTTCTTAAAAAAAAAAAAAAACAGTTTAGGGCCAAGAATATAAAACCTTAATTAGTACCTGGAAACAGAAAAAAGAGTAATATTTAGGAAGTATTTATATTCAAATCAAAGTTATTCTTCCAGAGAAGTATCTGTACCTTTAAGCTTCTTTCCTTGAATATAAATCCCAATATCATCCTTATCTTCTAACAAAGGCAAAATAAAGCCTTTAAATTATTGACCAGCCTTATAAACTCCTTAAAGATAAAAATTTTCAAATTCTTCAGGTTAAAAAAAAAAGTACTAAAGAATAAAGAAATGTTTGCATTTCACCTTCACAGAGTTCCAGAAAACTATATAATAAAAATTATACTAGCATTTGACTCATTACTCAGCACAGAAACCTGGTTCAATAGACTGTGATAAGTTCATATAAAATAATGCTGTTCATATATAGCCATAAAAAAATGGTATAGAGATATATTTATGGTTGTGAATTAAAACTATACAATATATTAAATGTATTGTCATTGTACAATATATTAGAAAGGTATGATTAAACTTAAAAAATGTTTACTACAAGAAAAAGTACAAAGATAATGCTACCCTGAGCTGTTGCTGGAATATAATATCACAATCCTCTAATATTATCAATAACAATATTATCTAATATTATCAATTATCAAGTTGACAATACTATCAACTGATTCAGAAATTTCACCAATAGATAACTTTCCTAGGAAAATAATTCAAAATGTGGAAAACCTAACATTACAAAGCTATTGACAAATTGCACAGTATTCTGTCCCCTAACATGGGCGTGATTATGTAAATTATGAGGGGAGATGTGACTTAAATAATACAAACTTTTAGTTACAAGATGAGTAAGTTCTGAGGATCTAAAGCACAGCATGGTAACTATAATTAACATTACTGCCTCATACACTTGAAATTTCTGAGAGAGCAGATCTTAAGTGTTCTCATCACACACAAAAATATGTAAGTAACCATGTGAGGTAATTAATGTGTTTCACAATGTATACATGTAAAAATCATCACATTGTACATCTTAAATAATTTTGTTAATTACACCTCAATAAAGTTGAGGAAATAAATAAAACCATTCAAAAGACTTAAGCATAAAACAGGTTTAAAAAAGTAAATTATGGACTTCCTTGGTGGTCCAGTGGTTAAGATTCTTCATTCCCAATGCAGGGTACACGAGTTTGATCGCTGGTTGGGGAACTAAGATCTCCCACGCCACACAGTGCAGCCAAACAACAAAAAAGTAAATTATGATACATATAGATTTGATAATATACCTTTTAAAAAATTGCTCAGCACACAGCAAAGTGCAAAATCCATGTCCTAAGACAAATTAAAAAGTAAAATCAAAAGTGGGTGTCCATTCTAATCTAGAATAAGTAGAGTATACGTATGTACACAAATACACACATGACTAGCGAAAGGAGGAGAGTTGCCAAAGTGGGAGTGGGATTATAGATACATTTCTTACTCTTTACTCTTCCCCTATAAACCATAAGGTCACCATATTTTTCAGCGGCAGGATATATGCCACGAATTTGAAAACATGAGGAACATGAACTAACTTATAAGCATGAAGAAGTGACTTGAGTGATCAAAGTCACCATTTGGCTGGAAGAGACTACATCCATCCTAGACAGCATTTTGACAATAGGATAGGAAGTGCTGACTTGCATCCAGCACACTGGTTCTTTTGGAAGTCTTCAGCATCCCAGAAGACTTAGACCCTCTTTCCTTTATAGTTTCCTACAGATATACAAAGACTGAAAGTGCTAATACCCGGTTTATTACTTTCATATCATGCATTCGTCTACACCATAAAAATACCCCACCATTTCTCAAAAACACTCCATTCACCTGCTCAGGTTCTGCTAAAAGAGCACCAAAAGAAAATGTATTTTCTCACTTTTGAGTATGTGTTCAAACGTACTTTCCTAAAACCCAGAAAAGAAGGCTATTTAAAAATAAATAAATAAATAGATGGTCTTGCTATTCAAAGCCTGTCAGGTTAAAACATTCCCAGAGAGACTGATCCTTTTGATAAAACCAGGAGCAAACCTTTGTGCCTTGGCAAATGCAGCTGTGGAAAAATCGCACTAATTAGCTGCTCAAGACAAGCCATTGGCTGTGATACTGGGGGAAAAAAAATCCTTTCAATTAACAGTAAAGCATTCTTGAGACATCTTAAGTTAAAATTACTAGTCATCAAACTCTAAGGCTGCAGACTTTCAAATCAACAACAGTATCATTTAAAACATTTACTGAAATATCCTATTAGGAAAAAAATTACATATTTATATGGTAGACCCATATAAATAAATTAAAACCCCACACAAAAAAAATCTAGCAAGGTTCAGCTAATTGACATTTGAATAAGTCTTCTCAAAGAACAAAAGGAAAAATAGTCACTTCACTGCACACGTACCTACTGGATATTTCCATGTTAAAGATGACTCTCAGATTGTCAGCTTTCCTCGATCTTTTAAACATTACTTCCTCTTAGAAATAATTGAATCTGCAATTATCACCCTATCGACAAAAACAAAAATACCTACACATCAAAATGTTAGCAGGTCACATGAGCAAGTTTTAAACTCAAAGTCGAGTTTTATGTGAGAACATTACAGGTAGCCAAGAGCTTATTTTTAAAATGAGGACCTGATGCTTCAACTACTAATAATAATAAGAGTTGCCTCAAGGTACTTAGTTTTAAAAGCTGACCGAACTCATCCAGGGCCCATGAACCTCAATGTGCATTAGGTAATCCTAATTTCATCAGTCTGATTCCTTTTAATCAGATTATTTAAAGGTCATTTATTCAACAAATGGCTATTGAGGGTTTCCCCTGTGCCAGGTGCTGGGAATACCTGGTTTCTAATCTCAATGAGTTTAAAAGGCAGGGTCACGTAATTTTTTTAAGATGCCTTAAAATTAAGCCAGTTATCTAGATTATCTAGTTCCATGTGGGAAGGTATATATCTCACCACAAGAAGTCACCCTTTGAAAGCCAACTGAAGGGGAGGCAAATGCCTTAATTGGCACTTACCCACATAACTAAGACCAGGCAACTTCCTGAAAACTGGGAATTGCTAAGTGGTGACTCAAGGAGTATGGCCATCAATGGAACACAACTTCTAGTTGAGTCACTGCTGAGCAATCTGATCTTTAATGAGCCACTTAACTTCTCTGAACCTCTCCAAAACCCACCTCCTAAATGTACAACAATGACTGAGGGAGCGAATGCCAGCTAAGTTACAGTGATAACACACCAGATAGAATATGGACACTTAGCTAAGTAGCCATAACATGACATGAGTTCCTAACTTGATGGCTAAATTTACATTTTTAACCTTCAAAGCCTGACCCTTCTCTGTGATGATAAGAGACATTTGGACATGTGCTCTGTGAATCACTGGTATATCCCTAAATTCAAAGAGTTAATTCCTCTGCCTTCACCAGCGACTTAAATATATCAGAAATCTCATAAAATTCAGTATCTCGCCATCCAAACAACACTTGCCTGACCAATCCTCACCTTTCACGGGGATGCCAATACCCCTTCACCAGATCTTAGGAATCAGTCTTTGGTCTCCATATCACAATCATCCAAGACATGAATCTGGCTGTAAGCTGCAACTTAGCTTCTAGGCTCAAGGAGCTGATGAACTTTCCCTTGCCTTACCTTTTGTCAGTTCCTCAGGCAGAATACAGTCCTGGCCTTTACTAACCTGTGACAATGGCCAAGTCAGTCAATGTCTTTGAGCTTTGTTTTCTTTATTTATAGATTGTTTAATACATTTGCCTCTTGGCATCAGAAGGAGGATTAAAATTTGTAACAGAGGTAAAAAGCTTAGCACAACCAAAACACAATTCGGATAAACTGGAACAGAATTTTAAAAGTAGTAGTCAGAAAACATAAAACCATGAACAAGCTACTTCTTTTTATGCAAGAAAGTGAATTTTATAAGTCTGTATGCAAGCTTGGACCATAGCATATCTGCTTTTTAAGATTTAGGCAATCCCTTTTGATTCAGAGAATTTGACAAAGTTTGAAGGGTGGAGAGAAGATAATCTATCCTGCAATTCACTCACAAGATATAAAGTAAAACTCCTAGTATTTTTTTCCAGGAAAAGGAATCTTCATTATAATCAATCAGTTGATAGAGCTCAAAGCCTAGCATCTGCCTGCACTGGATACAATGTAATTACATCCAAGAAAGCACAGTGGCTGATGTTCACACAGACAGTGAAGACACAGGAAGGCATGATAATTAACCTCATGCACAGGTAAGAAAGCTATGTCAGAGATAGGTTAAGCTACTAGGGTTTCCAAATGCAGAAGGCTGACTGCCACAGAATCAGCTGGGGACCCTGCCTAAAGTCAAAATGCCCAGGCTCCATCCCAAGAAATTCTGACTTCAGGTTAGGTAAAGCCCAGGAATCAGTATGTCTACAAAAACTATGCCACTGATTTTGACGCCAGGTTTGGAAACTTAGACACCCAAGATCGTCCTTTGTTTGGTAGGAGTACTGGGACATGAACTCACATCTTTGATTCTTAGACCAGAACACTTTCTTCCATGTCTGAGGAAATGCACATTCCATTCCCAGACTCTGATAACTCCGACAAGAGCTCTGAAGAGTCCTTCTGATGCCGAACCCAACATGTGAATGGAAGGAAATAGGAAGGACCACCTACTCCTGCCAAATGGGCTATAAAACCAACAAGACAAAAAATCTGTCCAGATACTGCCAATGAATCATTATGGTTACAACATAACTATTCTATCATAAGGAGGATTACATAAGAACCTACAGGCCAAACCTACAAAAGTGCTGTTCTGTCAGCAAAAAGAGACTGTTAAGAGTCTTTAGAAAGTAAGTCCAAAAAAAAAGAAGAAAGTAAGTCCAAGTGTATAAATTACCAAAGTAAGAGTCAGTAAACAGATATGTCTTTTAAATGGCAGTATGGATATCTACCATTTTAATATTTATTTTATTTATTTGGCTGTACTGGCTCTTTAGTTGCGGCACATGGAATCTACTTCTCTGACCAGGGATCAAACCTGGGCCCTGCACCAGAAGTACAGAGTAGTAGCCACTAGACCAAGCAGGAAAGTCCTAGTATTTAATGTTTTCAAAGGATCAGTTATTTCCATTATCTTAACCTTTACCTTCTTTCCAAAGTCATTGCTCTATAAGTGTAGAGATGACTTTTCATCATGTATGGCAGAAGCAAGTACCAATAAGAATATATATTGGTACTTGTCTACATGATATATATATATATATAAGAAATATATGGTGTATCTGATAAATGATATATATGATAAACACATATCTCATTTAAAATAACTGAGAGTATAACTCATGTAAATGTGAAAGAACCAGATTTCACACTTTGGCTTCAAAAGCGGAAATCTTGTGGACTTCAGCCATCACCAACCTTGGTTGCAGTGGTCAAGAAAAAAAAGAAAACATGCCAAATGCCCGGCTTTTCCTGGTAACACTATCAGCTCAGACAATAAATGCTACAGGTTTCTGGCACAGAGGAAATAAAAAGGCTTGCAAAGTGCAGCTTGTCTTTCTCCTCTTCTTTCCTTCAACAAATATCTGAAGGTCCTCCAAGGGCCCTGTTCTGCTAGACATGAGGCCGGCTTGGTATCCAGAGAGGACTGCACGCCCATCCTCTGGAGTTCTTTACTCTTTGTTGTGCATAAGGAGGAAAGTGTTCTAAAAAAGCAAGAATTGCCAAGTTAAAAATCCAAAATCGTCACTTTCAACACCTGGAATCCAATTAGTTTGAAAGAATCGTAGTCTCTCTGAATCTATTTAGGATTAATACTTTAAGCTGGACCTTCGACAGGCACCAGTAAGAGTAACTTCAATAACTGATGAGATAAAAATCAAAAAGAAGCATTGTAAGACTTATATCAGTATTTTTCAAAGAAACATAATAAGACACCTAATATACCAACATTCTTCAAAAGAGGGTACAAAAAGATTCCCTGGAGTACAGGAAGAAAAGATTGAAATTTATATAAAATTTACCCATCATTTTTATTTTCTATTTTTATATATGTTGTATATTATAATATTGGGCTTTCCTGGTGGCTTAGACAATAAAGAATCTGCCCAGGTTTGATCCCTGGTCAGAAGATCCCCCAGAGAAGGGAAAGGCTACTCATTCCAGTATGCTTGCCTGGAGAATCCCATGGACAGAGGAGCCTGGCAGGCTATAGTCCGTGGGGTTGCAAAGAGTCAGATACAACTAAGCAATGAACACACACATATCATAATATAGCATCAGTATAGTGACACACGTATGAAATTTATAAGTAAATTAAAATATGTTGAGAGAGCCAGCTTGAAAAAACTTACTTTAGGAGATATGGCCCAAAATGTCTGAGACCTCTGTAATATTAGCCCAGTGTTCTTCCAGGCAATATTCACCATCAGATTTTTTCAAGTTGATTATATGCACCCTCCCAAATAGATTTTCTTACTTCTATACATTCCAACCAAGGAATATCTGTTACTGAAAGCTACTTTCAAACAAGGACATGAGGGTGCCATTTCCTCCTTTTAAGGCCACAACTGTCCTCCATTCCCACAGATGCCACCATGGCTTGCCACACTCTTCACTCTCAATTCCTTTCTAAGAAATTATTTCTGGCAGCCTATCAAAAGGTCATAATGCAGATAAAGTAGACAGCCCCACACTCAACCCTATCTTTCCTATCAAGCTGCATTTCATTAGATCACACTCTAGAATTCCTCTTTACACTGTCCAACCGTGGAACCTCATTCACATCTAGATGCCATATTTTAAAAGACTCTGAAAAATCCATTCCTTACAAGGTATAAGTAATTGATATGGCATAACAATATAGCCCACTTACAGCAATTTAAAAGGAACAAACTTTTATCCAAAACTATAGTTGGTAAAGAATCTGCCTGCATTGCAGGAGACCCATTTTCTATCCCTAGGTCGGCAAGATTCCCTGGGGAAGGAAATGCAACCCACTACAGTACTCTTGCCTGGAAAATTACATGGACAGAGAAGAGCCTGGAAAGCTATGGTCCATGGAGTCACAAGAGTCAGACAGAACTTAGTGACTAAACCATCAAACCACCATGACAATCAAATGAGAGAATTCAGACATGAGTGTGAAGTAATTGGAAGGATCTTTTTAAAGACTCAAAAGCCTTCTATCTCTACTCGAACAATCGCCCCAGTCACAGGTATGCTCTGTCCATGTGTCAAGATAGCAACACAACAGGTGAGAGAAGATTCAAAAGCCTTAGACTGCCATTACTTAGCAATTACTACATGTCTAGGACATATCAACCAAGATGCAAAGTTTGCAAAACTGTAAAAATCAAGACAAAAGTACCGATTATGATCTCAGAAGCAGGGAGTATATGCACTTGTCATGGTCTAAAAGCCAGCCTTACAAACAGTGGTAATGATTTATGACGGTCACATGTTACTTATGCTGGCTCACCATCCTGTCTCATTTCCTTGAGAAAGTACCCTAATTCCACCCTGAAAAACCAGCCACTTCACTTTCCATTCATGAGGCAGGTTATGGTGGTGCTACTAACTCCAGACCTAGAAAGACAACATGGGTTTGATCAATCAACATACCCATCGAATGGGCTTGTACTCTAAAATGATCCAATAAGAGGCAGCCCAATGCCTCTGACTAGAAGTACTGGGGCAAAAGACCTCTATTTATACTAAGGTTTGAGAAGACGGTAGGATATAAATCTGGAACTTCCTGGACCTATGTGGAAAGAAAGGCAAACTAGAGGAAACAGTGGTGTGAACTGCAAGAAGGAACCAGGGCCTAGAAAGACGGAGGAGTGTAGAGGAAGCCAGCATGTGGATGACAAAGAGCATCTGGATCAAACCATCTCTGAAGCCTTATAACCCTGGACACCGGATACACTGATGTACAAGGGACTCTCAGTCTCCATTTCTGTTTAATCCAGTTGGATGTGCTCTGTTAAACCATAGTACATTTTTGTGTCATTTTAGAAAATATCAGTTATTTGTTAAAAAAAAATCAATGTTTTGGCCTAAGAACTATAACTGAAACAATCTAGCTACCCATTCTATTTTGCCCTTGTTTTGGCTGGTACACTGCCACTCACATTTCTCACCTTGTCAGGGGTAGACTGGCTTCATGACTAAGTTTTGCTAGTGAGACTTCAGCAGAAAGATCACGTGGTTTGTTCAAAGATTCTTCCTAAAGAGATACCCATTTTGCCATCATGTCTCCTAGAGTTTAGTTGTAATGGCTGCAGGTCTAGCAGCCACTTTGAACCATGAAGATGAGACCCAGCCTTAAGGATAGAGCTGGAACGTTCCTATCCCCTCATGACCAGACAGAGCTAGCTCTATGAAGGCAGAGATTTCTATGCTTTATTCAGCAGCACCTAAATTCCTCAGCACCTAAAAAGAATATTTAGCACCTAGTGGGATGAAATAAATAAATAGCCAAAGAGTAAATTTGGTATCGCTATCCTAACAAATAACCCACCTCCTAAAAATCAGGTAACACTAGAACCTTAATGCTGGAAGACCTTTAATAAAAACCATTGCTTGAGTCATCCAGTGACAGAGAACAGTCTTTTCCCAAAATCTCAGTTCTAGAGACCAACTGCATTAGTTTAATTATAAGACAAACTTTTCCTCCATATTTTAAGGTTTCTCAAGTCAGAATATATCATATATATATATTTATATATAAAATTAGTAGAGCTTTCTTCTCCCCTAAGCAGTCATCTTATCATCAATAGTAAATCAGATACAAGGAAACCCATTTGATGGACAAATACTATGACACTGGATTAGTCATAGCCACTCAAAAGCACAAAGGAGGTACAGTTTGGATAGTTCAGAAATCTGAGCATTGGAGAAATACAATTAAAAGGCCACAGGAAGAAACATCAATTCAGTCAGTATCTGAAATGAAAATCCATTGAGTGGAAAAGAGAAAAGCAGAAGCCACGTACCCAGAATACCTCTGTTGAAATTCCAGCTCTATCGTTTCTCAGCGATAAGACGTGGCCAGGATCTTTCACCTGCCCAAACCTGAATTTTGTCATCTACAAAATGGAGGTAGGAGAAAAGTACTTTTGTCAAAGAGCAAGTATGAGAACTGAATATGCTAATGCAAGTAAGATTTTTAGGACAGTAGTCAGCACACCCTGCAGACAGTAAGTAAATGTTAGGCAATGGATTCTTCTGTGCTGGGCTTGAATTCCCAAATTGGTACTCTGAGCTTTCAATAACTTGGAACTATTGAAAACTGAAAAGTTATTCTCTAGGAACCCAAATTCTTATAAGGCTGCCTTCTGCTAAAATGTTTCTTTGCTTTCCTAGAGGAAAATACAAAAGAAACAATCAATTCACAGAGTGTACCCTCCCAAAAGAAGAGGCAAGAAGAAGTTAATGAGCAACAGCTCAGTGAACAAGTTTTGTCAAAGATATGAGCTAAGAATTTCATTCTGAGACTTTATAAAGGGAAGCATGGTCCTATGGCCAGTAATTTAGTCAACCAGAAAAAAAGAAATCAATTAAACAAAAGTAATTGAAATTAAGCATTATTTTGGATATAAATTCAAGGATGACATCACTACTATCCTAAAGCTAAATGGCATGCTTTATCCATTTATAACATCCATTAATTTGCTTAAAAATAATATTTCAAAAATTACTAAGTTATGGAGGACATTCTTGTGTGCTATGAACCACAGAGAACTAACTAGTATCTGATTTACAAAGGATAATATTATAACATTTCTAACCTAATGACATTTTAAATACATAATAATGTATATACTCTGTTCATAAAATGTTCTATCACTTTAGAGAGATGTGTAATTAAACTGTTTTAATGGCATATACAACTTAAAAAGTCTATAAAAGCAAACCATACAGCAAAAATAGAACAAGACATTAGAAAACAATTTAAATAATTATGAAGTCTTTTAAAGATGTATCCACTGAACATTAGGAATTTTACCACAATTACATTTACAGGAATTTTATTTTTAAGAATCAAATTCTAAAAATAGTTCTGCTACTTTTAGTATTTTTCCATTATTCTTGCCGTCTTTAAACACACCTTCACAAGCTGCTGAACATAATGCTTTTCTGACTTAATCAGAACCTCTCTCATGACCCAGGAACGTTCAGTAAATAATTATTAAGCTCCAGAGGTGGCTTTTGCTTAAGTTGATTTGCTTGAATGCCTATTCACTTAGGGACATGGCTTTAGTATTGTTTTCAAATCTTATCACCTAACATTGAAAGTAAATATTGAAGGAAATGGGGAGGAGGGGCGGAATAGGAGAAAGCTGTGATCCATTTAGCATTTCTCCATCTTAGTATTTCTTTGAAAGTGCCAATTTCAAACTCGTTCTACATTTCTATGCCAGATAGATTATTCTGATGTTTGGATGTTTTCTTTTCCTCTCAAAGAGATTTTTAAAAATCAATATAAAGAAATGCAAATGAAATGTTTATTAATGCAAGTGTACTACTCCACAGTTTGGGGTAGAGAGGAGAGGAGAAAGCAAAAATCCAAAGTGTCTGCAAGGGGACAATTCTGACCAATGTCACTTAACACACCCGTTTTCCTGAAGAAAATCCTTTTTAGTCATGGCAAAGCCCGGCTTCAGACTACCTTAGTAATCATAAATCAAGCTCTGTTCTCACTCAGAGCAGTGATTTTTCGAGCAGTCATTTTAGGGGCATGATTAATTTAAGACCAACATTCCATTTCAAATGAGAAAGCAGAGCTAATGGACTAGCATTTCAATCCCCCACCCCACAGATTAGTTGTTATCCTTGTCACAGTCACCTACCAGAGGTTACAGCTGAAGCCGATTAAAGCCACATCACAGAGTAACAGTCCCAGAATTTTTAACTCCCGATAAAACCTTCCCTTTCTCTGTTCTCCCTTAAAAACAAAAAAATAAAAAACAAAACTCCTGCCAAGTGGTCCCAGGATTATTTCCAGAATAAAACTCCACTTACAGATAAAAGCTTTCAAAGGAACACGGCATGAACATCTGAACTCTAAGCGCCTCCATCTTTTTCCTTTAAGGTGTTCTGCAAGCCCTTGGCGAAGAGTGAAAGTCAAAGTTAGTTCTGGCACTGGCTGTGTCACTAGGGGTGGCCTGATAAGGCCCTGGAAACTCCAATCCAAACACGGCTCGTGCTACAACGGTGCCCGGTGTCTGTCTGCAACAGCAGACCTGTTTAATCCAGTACCTACTGTACCTGCAGGACAAAAAAACTGCTGCCTCACCCTGCAACAGGGGCTTCACGAGGACCAAGGCACCACCGGAAGCCCAAGCCAGCAGCCAGGCGACACCTGGGCTCACTTAGCCCCCTTGAGCACCAGTGCGGGTACCAGCGGGGCTTGCAGTGACTGCACGTTATCAGAGAACATGAAGGCAGAGGTAAGTTTACATCCAGGTGAATTTCCAACACCGAAAAGAACCACAGAATCCAGGTGGGCTGTGGGACAGCTTGTTCCCGTCTCAACTTGGGAGACCTCTGGCAGCAGCTCATCACACAGCTCGAGCTGCTTTGCATCCGTGCAAAAGCATTTTTGGAACTGGAGGCTGCTCACTGAACATGCTTTCCTGCTGACAGGGTCGAGATCTGGACAGCATTCCTTACCCTCAGACCCCAAGAATATAAGGAGTGCTATTCCCTTGCTCAGTTTTGGTGGAAATCAGACACAAGCTGCTTCTGACTGTGGGCAATATCTTTTAGGACATCTTTAGCCCATACCTCTGCATATTCTTAAACTGTCATCTAATTAAACTCTGAACTCACTGCAATAATAACAGATACCCTCAAAAGACACTTTAAAATTCTGACATGACAGCGTCAATAATATCAAATATTGATGCAGCTTCTACAGACTCAGCACATTAAAGATGTCCTGGAGATTTATGAAAATGTCTGTTCCTCCCTACACAATTCAAAGGTCAGAACAAAGACATCTGATATGGACTAGCTGTGTATCCTGGACAAGTTACTTCATTTCTCTGTGCCTGAGACTGTCTTCAAAGTAAACAGGTGGAAAACAGTGCAATCTCGATAAGCCATACTCAAACTTGAATTTCATGTGATGAAGTGATCTTTCTTTAGTTTCCCTTCAATAATGGGAAATATCCAGCCAGAAGTCTCAGACAAGCTATTCCTGGCCCTTTGTATTCTTTGTTCATTTTTCATTTTTTCTTTCACTGAATAAATATTTATGGAACACCTTCTACATCCCAGGCACTGTGCAAAGTCTTGGAGCTTCAAGTCTAATGGGACACATCTTAAATAATCACCCAAGTATTTAATGTAACTTGTGATAAATACGACAAGGAACTGGGAAAGCTTAATATGTGGTCAGGAGAGGCTTCCCTTAAGCAGGGACCTCTGGGCTTCGATGTGAGTCGGTAGTAGCATGAATTTGTGAAGGGGGAATGGGAGAAGAGTCTTCTAAACAGTGGTAAAACATGTGCAAGAACCCTGAAGTGGGGAGTTAGAAGGAAGCTTCACTGTCTGAAGCAGTGGCGACCATCAGACCATCAGGACCTGGGAGACAAGGAAGAGTCACTGATTTTCTTCCAAGAGGAAGAGGAAATCATTGAGAGGTTGTAAGCAGGATCAGATTTGTGTTTTTAGAAAGGTCCTCTGGCTGCTGTATTGAGAACCACCCAGAGGAGCAACAAGATTAGCTACTGCCATAGTCCTAGTCAGAGGTGACGATACTTCATGGAGGTGGAGGGGAGGCGATGAGGGAAAATGGACAACAGTGGAGAGAAATGGATGAAAGCAGGTAGACTACTGGTAATGCTAAAGACCAATATGTGGAAGGAATGTGGGCGGGTGGGGAAATCAGATCCCTGATGAAAATAATCGTGCTCATTATTAACAAGTTACTGAGGACTTTCTACATACTGGATATTGTACTGAGTTCTAGCGTTAACAGATGACTAAGATGCAACACTATTTCCCTTACCAACCTACTCCACACCTTGCTTTTCCTCCCTCTAGCACAGTAGAGCAGACAAATCAAGAACACAAGTTTGGGTGTCAACTTATTCAGATTCAAATCCCACCACTTACTAATTCTGTGACCTTGTGCAAATTTACTAAACTTCCCATGCCCCAGTTTCTTCCCGCCGAGAAAGGGGAAATGATAAATGGCTATCCCATAGGTTATTGTTAAAACTGAAGGAAATAATATATGAATATATGTAACATGTATGGTACAGTCTAAGGAAGCAAGCTGTACCCTTGCTCTCTGCCCTCCAGCCACAGTGGAACTTCCTTCTTTGACACATATTAAGCTCTCATTTTAAAAAGTAGCTCTTACGATTATGATTGAAACTGTCTATTCTGGATGCACACCAACTAACCTACAGAACCAATGGAAATTCAACAGAGTAGGGGAGCGGGAACTGAGAAATTTGAAGATCAAAGAAAACAGAGAGGTTAGGAAATGACCAAATCAGAACCTTTAGGTGATGATTTTTTAAAAAGACCAAGCTGGACTCTCTCCCACCTTGGACACTATTTGAAGCTGAATTAAGTTACACTGTTCCCAGTAAGTTTTTGAAATGAAACCCTGATTTATTACATGCTTACACAGGGAAAATCTGTGCCCTCCGCAGGCTCTCAAATGTTCATCGTGAAACCAATGGCATCAATTCCAGCCATTCCAACAGGGACACCACATGGTGCCAAATTCTCCTGGCAGCTTCTGCCAATGACATCACCTGATATTTTGTCCTGGACAATCTACCAACCCAAGGAGGCTATCCATTGACCGTTTACATAAATTTTTAAGTAAAATTACTTTCACAGGGCATGTGTTCAACTTATTCATGGTACCTTCAGAAATACCTTTATCACGCAAATGTTCTGGGGAATCTCCCTGAACATAGCAATGAAATACCTGTCAGCAAATGGAATAAAGCTTGACATACACCTCTGACAAAAGCTATAAAATTCATGAAACATTACATACATTTCCACAATCCTGTCCCTCAAGTAGTCACACAATCATTTAACAAATGTCTTCTGAGTGGCAGGAACCATATCTGTTCAGTTTACCACTGTATCCCTAGAAGCTAGTAGAATAAACAATCCACAATTGATGTTCAATAAATACATTGACAATGAATTAATCTATAATGTGTAAGCAACTCTCTTGTTCATATATGTACTATTCAGATATATATCCTAAGTGCATATACACATATAATGTATATGTGTGCATACACACAGACACATAAAGAAATATATACACACAAACCCTAAAGTTAAATACAAAATAAGAACTGGTAACAGAGACAAAGGAAAAATAATACTTTTAACATGAAACACTGAGTGTAGAATAAAAATATTACCTGTACTCCCATATAATTCAAATCTTAACTGCTACTCCTTGCCCCAAATTCCAGCAAATCAACTAGAGTCATCAGAATTCTTACTGACCTTTTCCAAAGACAACTGTAACAAAAATGGAACTTAAAACTATCAAACATCCAAGTGACAGCCAATTTTTTTTTTTAACTAACTTTGGGCCTCAATCTTTTGGAAGGAAAAACTCAATCACTACGTTGAACGAGTTAGAGAAGAGATAAGAGGTTTTACTTGTTATCCTGTCGAAAACTCAGCTGAAGAAAAGTAGAACCACTCTTTTAACAGTTAGAATCCTTCTTATTTTATTTGGGTATCAAATGTTTTATTTTCCCCAAAGCACATCATTGTCTTACATCTTTCCTTCTGATAGCCATTGCTTTTTCAATAAACTACTTCTCATCACCCTAACAATAATTAACAGTTGAAGACATCTAATACATGCCAAACACTATACTGACTCATGAACTACCTGCTACATACAATTTAGGAAGCATCTACCCATAATGTTTCCTTATGATCCCAGCCAATGGTTCACCAAACCTGCATTTCTATCAGAAAGACCTAGGGACCGTTCTTCCCATTATCCCTTTAACATCAACTCAGGAGCATTTAAAAATACAAATGTCAAAGATCTTCCCTAAATAAATGACTGAATGAGACTTTCCAAAACATTGTTTCAAATTCCAATCTTTAAAAAGATTCTCATAAAAGACTAATATGAAGTCAGGCTTGAACCACTGCTATGTACCGTATTTCAACATACATAATTATATATAATATGTTCTATGAAAATTATCTCTGCAAGAGTGACAGGAAAATACCCAAGATTCTCAAGTTCCCTTATCTGTTGAAATAAGAAGTCTTTACTTGTATAGTCTG